>NW_013669490.1:41117-44161 GCF_000517525.1 Limulus polyphemus | reverse complement strand
GTGCGCTCATAATGACAGTTGATCTTTATTAAGTTTGAAACTATTACTGTGCGTTCATAACGACTGTCGGTCTTTATTAAGTTTGAAACTATTACTGTGCGCTCATAATGACAGTTGGTCTTTATTAAGTTTGAAACTATTACTGTGCGCTCATAATGACAGTCGGTCTTTATTAAGTTTGAAACTATTACTGTGCGCTCATAACGACAGTCGGTCTTTATTAAGTTTGAAACTATTACTGTGCGCTCATAATGACAGTTGGTCTTTATTAAGTTTGAAACTATTACTGTGCGCTCATAACGACAGTTGGTATTTATTAAGTTTGAAACTATTACTGTGCGCTCATAACGACAGTTGATCTTTATTAAGTTTGAAACTATTACTGAAGAAAATCTTCTCATTTCATCAATAATGACCGAGTAGTATAAACTTAACTCTGATGTTTTTCTTTAACTCGTGCTTTTTTATGATTATTGTATTGAACAAAGAAGGACAAATCGATAATTCACGGAAAACTTGCATTACCGGAATATCCGGTGTCCAGTTTGTAGTACATAGCTCTTGACAACAACACGAAACCTGGATGTTTTTAGCATATAAAGATGTGAGGACTGTTGCAATGTTTGAGTTTCCGACAGACATTGTTATTCACACGTGCCTACAAATGCCTTTCTGTAATTCTAAAGCTAGTGGCGCTTACAGAAGTACGATATTGGGATCTTTAATATCCAGAGATACATATGTTTACAGTAATAGAATATTAGGATCTGTAATATCCAAAGATATATATGTTTACAGTAATAGGATATTAGGATCTGTAATATCCAAAGATATATATGTTTACAGTAATAGGATATTAGGATCTGTAATATCCAAAGATATATATGTTTACAGTAATAGGAATATATATCTTTGGATATTACAGATCCTAATAATGCATATCTTTATTTTGAATAATTCCACATACACACATATTTAAAATTTTTTTATTTCACAATATTACACCACACATGATATAATAGTCGTATAATAGTCCGACACGCTTATCAGTATATCATACTCGGCCCATAAATTAATGAAATACGTATTGATTCTAGAAACAAACAACCTTATAACACTTTTATTTAATTGGATACTGAACGTTTCCCTTTTCAGCTTCTTCAGGAGCGTTCTACTAAAACAAAAATCAACAGGAGTATAGATTTTCTTAACGTTATCTTAATGGTTGTTAATGGCAATAATATAGAATCTACCTGTTTTCATAAGCCACCTAAAAAACTTATTTTTTGTTAATTTCGCTGAATTTGGTGGTATAAGGTTGTTTATTTCTAAAACTAATGTCTTTTATACTTTAATATGTACTGCGAAACTTAATTACTCACGTAGTTGAACAATGTCTAAGAACAATAATACTTTAAACAATATCTTGAAATCAAACTACAACAATCCACATCTGATAAAAATTTAGGAACGTATTGTCAATTATCATATGATTCTGTATCCGTAATTAACAAATTAAAAGGAATATGGAAATGGAAAAATACTTGCAGTTGAAGTGATTTGTATTATGAATATTAGGCCTATTGGTTTCTAAAGCTTTTCCAGCTTTCATCGTTTAAACCGTAAATTTTATAGTTAGTTATATTTCTCATAAGATAATAGTATTAAGTTTACTGTATTTTTAAACAATACATTTTGTATTCGGTCCCTTAAAGAGGTATAATATGTTTGTTTGTTACGGATTTCGCGCAAAGCCTCACGAGGTTTATCTGCGCTAGCTATACCTAATTTAGCAGTGTAAGACTAGAGAGAGTATTCATCACCACCAACCGCCAACTCTTGGGCTACTCTTTTACCAACGAATAGTGGGATTTACAGTCACATTATAACGCCACCACGTCAGCTTAAAAATGCGTTGAAATCATACAATTGTTAAGAATTTATAGATTAGTCAATATAAAAATAATTACTCACTAAAATAACTCGTAAAATTATATATATATATATATATCAAATAATTCCATACAGGTAAATGTCTCTGTCTAGTTTACGTTCATACGCCCCCCAGCGGCACGTCGGTATGTCTGCGGACTTACAACGCTAGAATCCGGGTTTCGATACCCATGGTGGGCAGAGCACAGATAGCCCTTTGTGTAGCTTTGTGCTTAACTACACACAAACAATCTTATGTTCATACAGGTAGTTGGCGTTCTCTTCATATCATAACACCTTATTTATATTGTCTTTTGAAATGGTTTGTTAAGAAAAAAAGTGGGACTCGAGTTTCTTTCAATAACATGTTTTCACGGTATTACTTGGCACGATCAGTGACAGCTGAATTTTCACAAATCTTATTTTCTTTACTTTATTACAAATGGTTAATCGCACTTTATTTGAACAATTTATATATATAGATACAATGAAATGTCGCTACATAGCACCACGGACGATATGCTTTGCACCGTATAGTTTTCTCTGGGCGAATCCACGACCATTTGACAGTGAAATGCCGCCACGAATAGACTTAAGGTTGGAAGGATATAAAACTGAGGTTGTTAAACAATGCAGAGAAATAGGGCAGAATATTCTACAGAAGAGAGCCTTATAGTGTTCTCCACGGAAGCAGAAAAACTCGCACAGTAGAACTTAAGGAAGGCTTTCAAACCACACCCTATCCCAAGCTGGAGCAAATCCCTCATCCAAAAAGTAAAGGCTATGGTTACAAAAGAGAATCTTCAAAACCGAAAAAACCCTATAGCGAGATAAGCTGGTCATAACTTGTGTTAATAGATTAGTAAACAAGTATTTCAAATTGAAGAAGGATCATAAGTTTCCTGTCAAGCCTTGAAATTAAAGGTTGTTTTCATGGCCAGGTGATTAGGGCGCTATACTCGGAATTTAAGGGTCGCGGGTTCGAATCCCTGTCCCACCAAACATGCTTGCCTTTTCAGCCGTGGGGGCGTTATAATGTGACGGTCAATCCCACTATTCGTTGGTAAAAGAGAACCCCCAAAAGAGTTGGCGGTAGGTGGTGGTGACTAGCT
>NW_013669490.1:35389-40525 GCF_000517525.1 Limulus polyphemus | reverse complement strand
GCAGAAGAAACTGGAATTAGAGCAATCACATTCGTCCACATACCTGTAATGTCCTCCAATGCAGTTATTTTGTCTTTAATCTGTTTAAGCATGGATACTGTGAGAAGTATGTCAAGATTTGTGGTCTCAGATTGATCTTGCTATCCTTTGCAAATACTTTTTTAGAATGTGAATTGCGATGTCAAGAAATAGCGCGTAATTAAGGCGATCAGATTGAGTGCTAGTCGCAATGGAATACGTTATCCGAACATCAGCCCTAGACCCGGAGCATTATTCTTGTAGATTGTAATTAACTTTAGTGGTCAGTTGCATTTCAATTCTTCATCGGTTGTAATTGAAAAGGCTGGAGCACGCAGCCAAAAGCTTGTTTATTAAAAAAAGAAAAAAAAAGATGTGGCGTATTCTCCTCTAACTTCTTTCTTCATAATTCCCTACTCACATTTTAGGCTTGAAAGATTATAGTCCGCATTCGCCAACTTACAGTTAAAATAGAAATAAATAATTAATAACCATTTGGTTGTTAACGGATCAGCATATCTGAAATTAGGAACTAACAGATTTGTATGAAAATAAAAAGAGGTCTGATTATCTTTATACAGCATATTTTAAATCCTATATAAATTTCCTTGTTTGTTTGAAGTTCAAATAAAGCTACACAATGGGCTATCTGTGCTCTACCCACCATGGGTATCGAAACCCGGTTACTAGCGTTGTAAGTCCGCATATATATACCGCTGTGCCACTGATGACCATCGATTTATGATTATGAAAGTGAGCATTACTGAAGAAAGTATTTTTCTAATGGAAGCTTTTTTGTTCAATGATTTGTGACTGACGAACATATTATTTCTAATGTCCAATAAATTACTTGGACATTTTGTTGCTATTTTGAGATACAATTTTTATTCTTGAAATAGTAAAATACCTCATAGATATATTTTGCTTTAAAAAAATAATAAAGTATTCAGTCACATTACTGGACATTACAACTAATAATTGTAAATCTCTGAAGTTGGTAACTTCTAAAGTAGTACACCAAGTACAGTGGCGAGTTATAATTATATTATTCATAAGGATCTTTGAGTACATTTCAATTTTTAATTGCTTATTTATTTTACCAACAAAAGTGTTAACAAACATACAACTAAAGAGTTTACTTAAGCTTTGTTTGAATCTTTATGGAATGTGGTTGTTTGTAATTTCAGTAAGGTTACTTAGAAAGAACGGGTCATTAGTGAATGGATAAAGTTTTCTATATCTGAACTCTGCATTTACATAGTGATCTTCCATTAGTTTGTTGCAAGTACTATAGCTATTCACTATCTGTGATAACTGAAAAAATCATCCATCAGGGTAATTTATAAACGTTTGTTGACTATACAAAGACTACTGTATTTTTTCGAGACTTCTTAAAATACTCAGGTAGCAAAGTTCCATTAAAACTAATAAAAAACCTATTGAAATTCTAATAAGTTCTCAAAAGTATTATGGTCTGAAAGTGACATTATGCAGACAGGAAATGACGCCATATCTACACACTTCTTTCGGCAATGCTGAAAGTGGCCTTCTGAAACTATATCCAACAACAATTTTCGATAGGAAATGAAATAATGTTACTTGGAATACTCTCACGTCTGAACACAAGAATCATTTTCGTTTTACTTGGTTAATTTTTATGTTGTTTATAGAATGTGGTCTTTACAATGCTTCTTTTCTTCTTGTACTTAATTCAGGTTTATAAAAAAGTCAATGAATTTGAAAATTAATAGGATCTCTTGGTACCAATAATCTCAATACTTAGATAATTAGTCGTTTTGTTGATGAAGAACTAAGTAGTTGCTTATATTAGTATTTATTTTTTTCTGATCCCTTGTTCACCTTCTACCCACCTGATCAGTTAAAATCGTTTGCCAAGTATAACTACATGACACAACTGAGGAGCGGACGCATCCAAACCTTTCGATGGAGCTTGACCTTTAGCCTTGAAAATAACAGGTTTTCACCTACTGTGTTTATTACTTGGGAGCTATGCCAAAAAATGGGTTGTCATAAACTAACCTTTCCAATTTGAGGTCATATTGCAATGACGTAGAATAAAAAAAATGAATGTGCTATGGCTAATAAACCCACCTTTATCGTTTCCTATTTTATTAGGCAGACGGGTGTCAATAAGCACCTTAACCGTGTCCACAACACGGATTCCTAAAACCAAAACATAAAATATTTTAGCTTCTCACATATATCAATGTGCTGATATTTTTACTCTCGTCGAATCAGCAATTATATTTTCTCTAAAGTCGAAAAAAGGGTAAAAGAGCTTTTAACAAAATCGTTTATATCAAACACAAAGAAAACACCACACCTAATAGTGCATCAAAGTGAGCCTAGCATCAGTTAAGACTACATTATTATTAATACATGCATAACGTTACAATAACGCCTTTGTTTCTAATTTTTGACCAATTTTAAACATGTTTTTGGTGTAAATTACTCAATGTTTTAGTAACATAAACGGTGTTGACAGTACAAAGGCAACGAAAGTAACTCACTTTAAACTGATTCTTCTGGCCTTGAAATCTAGCAGAATGAACAATTAAATCACCTTAAGTACTTGTATCTTTAGATAATAAACAATTTAAAGTTTTCAGAAGTAATATCTAGAACTCGCCTCACTTATCAACAATGAAAGTTCTGTAAAAAGAACAATGAAGGAAAACGTAAATGCTTTGATGATCTGCTATCAAAGAGTTAACATCACTATATGGCTTAAAGAAGTCTTAAATATTCTACATCATTATCTGCTTTTATTATCTCACTGGTCTGAGACGATAGTTACTCCTGTTTGCAACGCCATTTTTTTATTACCCACAATCTTGTCTGCAGCATTTCTTTCTTGTTACCCTACGATAATCAGAATACAGTATCTGTAGCATCATCTGTTTCTTCTTCTAATGCAATCAGTAGAGTCAGTATTTGTAACTGTAGCGTGTGTTTATTATTCCACAATAATTAGGACGACAAATATTTATATACAGCACAGTATGTTTCTTCTTATCAAGCAGTCATTAGGACACTATTCATAACTCTAGCGACTGTTTCTTATTACCAAACATTTATTAGAATAAGATATCTGTAGCATCATCTGTTCCTTCTCATCAAGCAATCATTCTGACTATAATGTACGTTTCTCATCCCCAAAATAATTAGGATAAAACATTTATAGAAACATCTTTTTCTTCTTAACAGGCCATTAGAAACCATATTCCTACCTGAAAATTTGATTTCTTATATATTCAGAATATTTAAGATAAAATATTTGTAGCAACAACTGTTTTTTTTTATCAAAGAGTAATTACAAACCGTATTACATACATATAATTTAAGTACAGTAAGGGAACTTTGGGTCCATCTAGGCTGTTCCGGCCACTATACTAAACTATACAATAAGAGTAAAATACTCAAAATCAGCCCGTATCATTCAAATATTCCTCAAGCCTTCCCCTAAACTCAGTTACGTTAATCGCAGCCACCACGTCTGAAGGGAACCCATTCCAAAGATCAATCACTCTATTAGAAAGTTAAAGCTGTCTTAGCTGAAGATGATTCGTGCTCTGCCAAAATTTGTATTTTTGTCCCTTAGTCTTACCATTCTCACCATTAAGTAAGAAAAAAGATGATGCATCAACATTATCTTAAACACCTCAATAAGATTCCCTCTAAGTATTCTTTTTTCAAGAAAAAAACAACAACAAATAGATTAGGAGATCTTAATCAATCCTTGTATGACAATCTTCCATCCAATGCATCTTCCTAGTAGCTCTCCTCTGAACCCTTTCCAACAATTCAATCCCCTTTTCTAACGTAATGAGTCTAAGACTGAACATAGTATTCCAAATGTGGTCTAACCAACGACCTATACAATATATCGTATTTTTTCACCTCACAATAATTAGGATAATATATCTGCAGTAGCCTTTATTTTGTTTTTTCAAGTAGTCATTACAGACACCATTTTCTTAACTTAAATGTGAGCTTCTTATAGCCCCACAATAACCAGAAAAACGTATCATATGTTTTGGGTTATGAAGCAGTCATTACAGACGATTATTCTGACATATATTGTCTGTTTAGTATCCCCAATAAGTAGGGTAACATATTTGTAATAGTTTCTCTTTCTTCTCATGAAGAAGTCGTAAGATACTATTCTTTTACTTGTAACACTTGTTTCGTATTACTCCTAAAATAATTAAGATAAAACATTTGTAGCATCATCTGTTTGTTTTTATTTGTTTATTTATTGAATTCGTCGCAAAGTTACTCGAAGTCTATCTGCATTATCTGTCCCCAACTTCAAGGTAATAAAATAGAGGAAAGGCAGCTAGTCAACACCACCCACCGCCAACTCTTGGCCTATTCTTTTCTAACGATAAATGGGATCAATCGTCACATTATACCGCCCCTATAGTTGAATAAGCAAGAATGTTCGGTGGCGGGAGTCTTGCCTGCGACTCGCACTTTGCGATTCGACCGCACTAACCACCAGATCATGCTAGCATGTTTCTTCTTAAGAAAGAAATTATTAAAGGCATACCGGTTTCTTATTTAGAAAACAGCTATTAGAGGCCATGCCCTTTACTCTAACATCAGTTTCCTATCGTATCACAACGTCCAGGGAAAATATTTTTATCAAGCAGGCATTATAGGTCATATTCTAAACTGTAACGTCTTATCATTCCACATTAGGAGAAAAAAAATTGAAGTATCAACTGTTTCTATTTTACATAGAAGTTATTACAGATCATATTCTTACCTGAATCGTCTGTTTATTACCCCAAATAATTAGGATAACATATTTGTAGCAGTCTCTTTTTATTCTGATCAAGCAGACATTAGAGACCATTATATTATTCTAAAGCATACTTATTACTATCTCACAATAACTAGGATAAAGTATTTGCAGTAGCATCTCCTTCTTCTGATCAAACAAACATTAGAGACCATTTTATCATCTTAATATATATTTATTATTACCTCTGTAACGGATTTATTATTCTATATTTATTTTAATATCAATATTTGTTTAAATTAAATTTATATTTAGAAATGTACATAACGTATAGTGTTAAATATGTATTG
>NW_013669490.1:29534-35368 GCF_000517525.1 Limulus polyphemus | reverse complement strand
TACGGAAACCCCAGTGTAGCTCTGTATTGTTACGTAATCTGAATTTTCGAGAAACTCTCCACACTCCTATAAATATAACCAATGCGACGTGCCTAAAAAGAGTATCTATTATTAGTTTGCTATAGTTCGTATGCTATAAACTTCGGAAGCTATAATTGTGATTCTTATAACGCTTATTAATTGAGACACTTCAGATATTTGACAAGGAACATTTATAAATTTCGTACATCACAAACCATATAATTTCAGCAGTAAAAGAAAGTTGACCTGTAATCACCGTGGGATTAGCGAAAACTACAGAGCTAGCTAGTTCTCTATTAAGTGAATTGTACCTACGTCAACTCGAAATTAACTCGCTTATCGTGAACCCTCGATATGATATCAAGAAGTTCCAGACTAGAAAGAAGACTTTATATTACTTATAAGTTTGTAAAGCTTTTGTATGCAAATCATTGTTTGTAATAACTATTTGTAATAACTGTTATTGTAAATTGTATTAAGTGAATTGTACCTACGTCAACTCGAAATTAACTCGCTTATCGTGAACCCTCGATATGATATCAAGAAGTTCCAGACTAGAATCAAGACTTTATATTACTTATAAGTTTGTAAAGCTTTTGTATGTAAATCATTGTTTGTAATAACTATTTGTAATAACTGTTATTGTAAATTGTACTTTTGTATGTAAATCATTATTTGTAATAACTGTTATTGTAAATTGTACTTTTGTTTGTAAATCATTGTTTGTAGTAACTATTTGTAATAACTGTTATTGTATATGTTACTTTTGTTTATATACTAAACATTTGTATCAAAAAAGAAAACTGTGTGTATCAATCTTGTTGGCAAATATCATAAATTGTAGATATATCGGCATTTATTTAACTACTGAATTCAAATTATTATTTAGCTCTGTTTCAGACCATTCGAAACTGTAATACGTAACATAATAAACTGGGGGCTCATCCGAGATCTGAATTAGAAACAAAATTCAATCTAAATTAAAATTTAAGTAATAATTCAATTTATATCTATCAGTGCCAACAAGATTTGCTCATGTCTGATTATCAAGATTTTCTTGAATCACCCTCCATCGAACAACTAGAAAGATATAACAAAAATGAATTGCACGCAATTGCCAAAATTTTAGAACTAGAAGTTAAAAGATCAATGAGAAAAAATGAACTAAAAAAAGCATATTATCGAAATACTAGTCGATGATGATTTGTTGCCTGATGAAGCATTAGAGGAATATTCTAGTGTACCCACTAGCAATCGGTGTTGAGTGATAAAGATAAGTTAGAGATAAGATAAAACTGAAACAACTCGATCTTGAACAAGCTCGTATCAAAGTCGAGAAAGAACAAGCTCGTATCAAAACCGAGAAAGAGAAAGAACAAGCTCGTACCGAACCGAGAAAGAGAAAGAACAAGCTCGTATCGAAGCCGAGAAAGAGAAAGAACAAGGTCGTATTGAAGCTGAAAGAGAAAATAAACGTTTTGAGGCCGGAAAAGCTCACATTGAAGCCGAAAAAGAAATTATGCTGAAAGCAATGGAAATTAGTAGCAGAGGCTTATCGCTAAAGGTTTCGAGGTTATCACACGCACGATAATCAAACTTATATGAAATTTGCCCACGAAAAATAGGTTTATTTTGATCGATGGCGTAATTCTATGCATATTGGCAACAGTTTCGACAAATTAAGACATTTATGTCTAATTGAGGAATTTAAACGTTGCGCACATGACGATCTCAAACTTACTTGAATGAAAAGAAAGTTTAAACACTACAAGAAGCAGCGTCGCTTTCTGATGATTACACTTTGACACATAAAATCACTTTTCATAAAAAGAAATTCCTGCCGTCTCAACAAAAATCCGTATCTGTTCAATCCACTAAAATTGAGGATCCTTCTAAAAATCCAGCTTCTCTAGTTTGAAATCTTCATACAGTCGGGCTAAAACTTCATCAAAACCAGCAAGGCCTGTCTGCTATTTTGTAAATAAACCTTGTCATGTTATGTCCAATTGTTGGCGTTTGAAAAAGAAATAAGAAAAGGAGGCAACACTCAGTGCGTTTGTGTCCACATATGGACGTAGTTTCACCAGATCACCCGATGTTGTTGATTTGGCCACTGATATAAAGGCTGATGGTTCTATGTTTTTGACAAGTGACTCTGGTAATCCCATACCCATACGTATTCTACGTGATACTGGGGCGACTCAATTATTGTTGTTAGAAGGTATATTGCCTTTAGATTCGAGTTCTGCCACTGGTGAGTCTGTTATTGCTCAGGGTATTTAGCGAGGCTTTGTTAATGTTCCTCTTCATAACATTTATATAGTATCAGACCTAATTTCGGGACCAGTTGTGGTTGGAGTAAGAACTACTCTGCCAATTAAGGGTGTATCATTGTTGTTGGGAAACGATTTGGCTGGGTGAAAAGCTGTTTACGAACCTAAAATGGTTAGCGAGAAGATCACTGTTTCATTTAAGGATGATGTTATTGTTGAGGAGAATCCCGATGTGTTTCCCTCGTGTGCTGTGACTCGAGCTCAGGACAAGAAATTAGGCCAAAAAACAAATGATAGACTTGGATTCAGAGGACGATGTTATAGATTTGTCTCCAGACATTTTTTTGGATCTTGTGGATAATTGTCCTACTAACGATTCCTCGGTGAGTGACAATGATGGACGTGAGGGATCTGATTTACCTGGTGAAGTTCCAGTTAATTTATTATTATTTGCTGTTTGTGGGCCAGTCGTTAAGGAGTCGTTAGGGTTTAGCCTGTTTAAGTTGGTGTTTGGCCATTCAGTGCGTGGTCCTTTGAAGTTACTGAAGGAAGAATGGTGGGAGGACGACCCAAAAGAAGTGCATTTATTGGATTACGTTTCCAAGTTTTGGTCCAGACTCTTTCGCGCCTGTGAATTGACTCGGGAAAATTTGTAGTCATCCAAAGTTAAAAGAATGTTTATGACCACAAGGCTTAACAACATAAGTTCCGTCCTGGTGACACAGTCTTAGCATTTTACCCACTTTTGGACATCCACTCAAAAAAAATAGAGAGAGAGAGAGAGAGAGAGATAAAGAAAGCAAGGAAGAGAAAGGAAGAAAAAAAGAAAGAAAGAAAAAGAGAGAAAGTGAAAGAAAGAAAGGAAGGGAAAGGAAGAAAAGAAAAGAAAGAAAGAACGAAAAAGATAGAGAGGGAAAGAAAGAAAGAAAGGAAAAGAAAGATAGAAAGAAGACTTAAATAGCAGTTTATCACTACGAGAATATGGTTTGAAGATAATCCTTGTCAAAAGGGTTGATAACGTTTGTGCTGATGTACTTTCATGTACTATGTAATTTTATGATTATAAGGTTATTTGTATTGTTGTGTTCTATACTGTAATTGTTATTGAAGTTTTGTAATTGTTTGAATAATATATTATATTTAGTGTATTGTTGTCAATGTTTATATATATATATAATATCTTAATTAAAAATTGTCTAATGCCAATTTTTAATATTCTAAGGAGGAAGTTGTGACGGATTTATTATTATATATTTATTTTAATATCAACGTTTGTTTAGATTAAGTTTATACTCAGAAACACACATAGCTTATAGTGTTAAATATATATTGCGAAACTCCCGCCTCTTCTCTAAAGTTGTAGAAAATTCTCGAGAGTAAGAATCAACAATATATGTAAGTATGTAAACGCTTAATGTGGCTTTGTATTGTTACGTAATCTGAATTTTCTAGAAACTATCCACACTCCTATAAATATAACCAACGCGACGCGCCTAAAAAGAGTATCTATTATTGGTGTGCTATAAACTTCTGAAGCTATAACTATGATTGTTATAATGCTTATTAATTGAGATACTTCAGATATTTGACCAGGAACATTTATAAATTTCGTACATTACAAACCATTTAAGTTTAGTTGATTCACATCGAACATTAGTACTTTTACGAAAATATATAACTTCAGCGGTAAAAGAAACTCGACCTGTAATGGGCGTGTAATCAGCGAAACCTACAGAGCTAACTAGTTCTCTATGAATTGAATTGTACCTACGTCAACTCGAAATTAACTCGCTCATAGTGAACCCACGATAAGACTAGAAAGAAGACTTTATATTGCTTGTAAGCTTGTAAAACTTTTGTATGTCAATCATTGTTTGTAATAACTATTTGTAATAGCTGCTATTGTAAATTGTAAACTGTGTGTATCAATCTTGTTGGCAAATATCATAAATTGGAGATATATTGGCATTTACTTAACAACTGAATTTGAATTATTATTTAGCTAGGTGTCAGACATTTGAAATTGTAATACGTAACACCTTACAATAATTAGGATAAAGTATTTATAACAGCATTTCTTTGTTTGGATCAAACATATATTAGAGACCATTTTATTATCTTAATTTATATTCATTATTACCTCACAATAATTAGGATAAAGTATTTATAACAGCATCTCTTTGTTCGGATCAAACATATATTAGAGACCATTTTATTATCTTAATTTATATTTATTATTACGTCACAATAATTAGGATAAAGTATTTGCAGTAGCACCTCTTTCTTCCGATCAAGCAGTCATTAGCGACCATATTCTTTACTTAAACGTCCCCATTACAATTAGAATAAAACATTTCCAGCATAATCTGTTTCATCTTTTGAAAAAGTCATTACATATTGTAATCATAACTGTAACGTCTGGTTCCTGTTACCACACAATAATTACAATACAATATTTATAGTATCATCTGCTTCTTTTGAAAAACCTCTCATCACAGGCCATATTTCTAACTGCAACACATGTTTATTACCTCACGATAATTAGGATAATATATGTTTAATAGAACCTCTTTCTTTCGTTCAAACATTCAATAGCAACGTTTTTTTTTTTTACCAGTCCACTCTAATGACTAAATAGTATAAAACGATAAAAAGACCTATAACCCGAACGTTTTCGAAAGGGGTAAACCAAACCTGAAGAAGTAAGGTTAGGTTAGCACTTTCGAAGTGCTCTGGTTATAGGGTTTATATCGTTTATATCAAGACTTATTGAACCTACGTGTTTTTCTGACATCATGAGTACATAATATTTGTAGCATTATCTGTTACTTCTACTCAACCATATTCTTAACTATAGCGTCTGTTTCTTCTTAGTCAACAAAAATTTGGATAAAATATTTGTTAGAGTGTCGGGCAGTCATTAGATAGTGTATTCGTATCTGCAAACGTTACAGCAGTTTCTTTTGTAATTTATTATAGGTTTTAGAGATGATAGTTTAGTTTATTCACCAATATTTGACTGGAAATCATAGTCTTGTCTTTAGATTTTCCCCCAACCTATGTTCCCAAACCATATTTTAACCTATTAGCGGATCTTTCTTGTAAACTCAAGAATAGTTAGAAAAAGAAAACATATGCTTACCTACATTTGTTTCATTGTTGTTTAAGACTCATAACGTAGGTATATTAATATATATATTTATACACGGACTTTTCTCTACGTTAGAATACTTTTATTTGCGAGATTTCGGCCCCCTTACCGGAGCCTTAATCGGTATGTATAATTCTACATACATTGGTTCCATCATACCCAACACTCTTAGAATATATATTCCCATTTGCAGTGTCTTCTCCTTGTTATCACTTGCCGCATAAAAGCCATAGTGTTACCTGAAACTCATCTTTGGTCTTCTTTAAAAGCAGTTTCTTGAAATCGTATTCATACATTCCACTTCTGTGTCTTGTAATCTATGAGAAATCATAAGACATCATGCTCTTACCTTCATCTTCTGTTTGTTGTAAACCCAGTCTTTAGATGTG
>NW_013669490.1:19310-28587 GCF_000517525.1 Limulus polyphemus | reverse complement strand
TATCGGTAAAGTTTCTTCGGTAAGAATTTTTACGGAAAATTAACTAACGAACGGAGACGTAACAATATTCTTAATTGCAGCATTTACTTCTTGTTTTCCATCACAAGTCTTTATAGGATTATATTCCCACCTTCAACGTATTCTCCTTATTATTCATACCAGTCAATCTGGGAGAAATCTTACCTACGTCGTCTACTTGTTGTAAGCTCAATAGTCTTTAAAAATGAGCTATTTCATATGTGGCAAATGCTTCGTGTATTCTATCGGTATATAAAATTCATATTCTTACCTGCTTCATTTGATTTGTATCATCAATGTCTGCTTCTCTTCACTCTTCAACAATTTTTAGATATTATAGTATTATATCTGCAAAGTTCTTACAGTTTGTAACGATTATTTCATTTAACTTCAGCATTATTATCATTAGGGTTTCTTATGTAGTTCTTTTTGACACCTTAAAGTCTTTGTTTTAACTTAATGTCTACCTCTTGATATATATAAATGTATAAATGAAATTATTCTTTAGTAGCCTAATACTTATTATAAATTAGCAGGTCTTGAAGACCTATTCTTGTTTGCAAAGTCTGTTTCTTCTTCTTGCCCAAATAACTGTTTAGTAATAATATTCTTAGCTGCAGCGTCTATTTCTTGTTAATACACTCATAATTTTTGAAGATATTCTCTATGGTTTGTTTTTGTACCCTTGAGGAACCACAGCCTTACCTGCAATGTTTGCGTCAACTAACGTTTATTTCTTGTATCCTCTTCCATCTCAAGGCTAAAGTTTGTTTCTTGTATTTCCTTTCACCTAAAGGCTAACGTTATTTCTTGTATGCACTTCCATCTAAAGGCTAACTGGCTATGCTTTTCACTCGCAGTGTCTACTTATTGTTATTTCAACAACTTATAAAAACTATATTCTTACTTTGAATAACTTTTCAGTACTATATTCTTACTTTTGGCAACTTTTAAAGATTATATTCTTATTTTCGACAATTTTCAGAAACTATATTCTTATTTTCAACATTTTTAAATACCAATTCTTACAGTTCGTGTTTGCTTCTCTTAATGTTAACTGCTTTTCTTGACAAATCTATCTCCTACTCTATGTCAGTTTAGTTCACAGTAGTCTTTAGAGATCCTGCACTACCTGTCCCTTGTTTCCAAAGTAGAGTAGTGTGCAGAGATCATTGTCCTTACCTGTAGTGTCTATTTTTTACTCCATACAGACCATTTTGTTATCTTCAATATCTGTTTGTTCTTACCCTTCACAATGTTGGAGCGCACATCCTTACTTGCAACTTGTGGTACTCGAAGTTTGACTTATAGTGTCATTTTGTTATTTACAACAAAAGACCAACTGTTACGTGTAGAAGTCCACTACTTCTTACTTCCAGATGTCTTTGAGAATTGTTTAAGTCTATGTGCTGTTTTTTTTAGTGTTATAACGTGTTTTGGAGATTTTAGATATTTGTGTAAAACCCGTCACCTACATGACCATAGAGAGTAGGGTTTTTTTTGTTCGTTACTATGATTATTTAAGGCGTATAAACATTATCACTTCGCGATAACCACGCCCACTTCAACAGTCAGCGTTTTTTTTTATTTTTATTGATAAGTTACACGTGCTGTAACAAATCAAACATTCGATATATTTGTGTGTTTTAATTAAATTACAAATGATAAATATCGTACCGTTACACCAACTATGAGGGACCAAGAAGGTGATCAACATGTAAGCTTGGTGCGTCTGAGAACACCGTATGTTACTTGATGAGAGACTGGAACATCAGATCTGATATAAACAAAAAGTCAATCCCTGCAATGAAGAGCAAGAGACAAGCTTATCAGGGGTAACTGACAACATTGTATGCCACGTGCAGATAAAACATATTGGAATGATTATCTGAATCTTACGTTAAGTTACTAAAATCTCTGAAACGTGTGTTAAGTCACTATTGTGGTCTTTGAAACTTGTGATAAGTTATTACTGTAATATCTGAAACTTGTATTAAATTACTACTATAAGTCAATGATGTTTGAAGCTTAAAACCGATATCAGCGTATTTAAAGTACCTACACATCTACTTAGAGACAGTTCAACAACAACAAAAAAGTGATAAGAAAACGAAAACGTTTTCAAACAAATGTGTTCTAACATAACTCGTTCTAAATATTCTATTTAATTCATGTTATTCGTTATTTTTGTTTTGTTTCGTGACGGAACCAGACTCTCGATGTATTAAAGAAACATAAATATTGTTTAAAAGACTGAAAAATAATTTCAAACATTTGGAGAGCTACACAGTTTCACATAAATGAGTCATAACATCATTATTAAGGAATATTTCCATTAAAATAGATATAGACTATGGCATGGATCTATAAAGGAAATAAAATACACAGGAAATACGAAAAAACTCTATAACCTAGAAACGTGAATGAACAAAAGGGTCAAAGTATATAACGTTGAGTATTAAGATAGATAGATATAACTAAACGAATCAAAGTTAGTTATGTATCCCTTTCTGTTGCTGAAATATATATTAAGTTTATTTTTGTTGTTTTTCATTGTTTCTTTTTTTTTTACTTGAAATATGATTATATCGGTTTAAGGCTTCAAACATCATTAACTTAAAATGACAGTGACCTTGAACAAATACTTCAACAATACCTTGATTTCAACTATCCTAGTCTTCATCTAGCGGTGACCTTGAACAAATATTTCAAAAATACCTTGTTTTCAACTATCCTAGTCTTCATCTAGCGGTGACCTTCAACAAATACTTCAACAATACCTTGTTTTCAACTATTCTAGTCTTCATCTAGCAGTGACCTTGATCAAATACTTCAACAATACCTTGTTTTCAACTTTCCTAGTCTTCATCTAGCGGTGACCTTCAACAAATACTTAACAATACCTTGTTTTCAACTATCCTAGTCTTCATCTAGCGGTGACCTTGAACAAATACTTCAACAATACCTTGTTTTCAACTATCCTAGTCTTCATCTAGCGGTGATCTTGAACAAATACCTCAACAATACTTCGTTTTCAACTATCCTACTCTTCATCTCGCGGTGATTTTGAATAAATGCCTCAACAATATGTTGTTTTCAACTGTCCTAGTCTTCATCTCACGGTGATTATTTGAACAATACTTCGTTTCAACCTATCCCAGTCTTCATCTAATGGGCTTTGTTTGGTAGATCTATATAAAAACCCGATCTTGTACGTCTCAACTGACGAACTATGATAGATGATTTTCGATTCCAACTTTTCATCAAGTATCACAAAACATTATATTTTATCTTTTTGTGTTGGTTTTGGTAGTTTTGCGTTTTGAATGTTCTTCGTATCTTTCATTCACAATTCAATAATGTATCTTAAGTTACGTATATAAATACTATTCATCTTGATCTGACACGTATATTTATAAAACTAACAATTTTGGTGGTTGTCAAACTTTACACAGTATCACCCCCCCCCGTTTCCGGCCTTGAGTGCACGTGCAACTAGAACTTCCTCCCTTAAAAAACACAACAACAAAATATGCTATGAATTTGAATAGCAAATATTACAGATTACATCATAAAGTAAGCAATGAATGTAAATTAAAAAGGGTAAGAAATAAATACATGTTGTTATATAATTGTGACTTTTAATCCTCTCACTCTACCATAATGTTATCATTTCCCCATTGTTCAGTCGTTTAGTTTATGCTTTTGTATCCGCGTTTCCGTTACAATTTTAGGCGCGTGAGAAAAGTGACCACTCCCCTTCTCCCCAGATTTTGTATGAGCTCGTAAGTTGTATCCCAGATGTAATACGCACGCACCTCGTTACTAAGCCTGTAAATAATGCTAAAAATACGATTTCTATGAAATACTTGACTTTTAATCGCATAGAGCTGATCTTTGAATGTGTTAGTTAGCTTGTTTTTCTTAATCTTGTTCTTTGTTTTGCTAGAACGTTTAACATTATAAGTTTTCAAAATTTCAGAGCATTTAATATAACTTTGTAAGTAAAAAGAAAAGACAATCGGTTATTGAATCGATCCTAAATCGTCTCTAAAATCATTGTAGACCCGGCTGTCATTTAGTGGTTTTAGCTTGCAGGACTGCGATTTCAAAGTTTTGTGGTTCAAGTCGTATTGCCGCTGAGCCGTCTCCGCACTATCAGCTGTTGGCGCGTTACAAATATTACAGTCAATCTCTATATCCGTTTCTCTGGCGAGTCAACAAATGTTGGCTGAATATCAATGGCAAAAGTTTTTGTTAAGTTTGGACAGTGTGATAAAAGTATATTTTTTAGTGACGTTACCAGGATCACATCTAAAACAAAGTTTCAGTTAGTCCCTGTCATCTTCGAAACGTAATGTGATAGTCTTGAATCTGGCTGGTTGCTTTCCCTCTGGAAAGTAATTCAGAATGGCTATATCTGAATCCCAAGAGTCTCTGACCTAACCACTTACCCCACGTGTTTTATAGGATGTACATATATTTTTAGAGGAGTTATGGTTGTTTTGTTTCAGTCTATACATTTTTTGAAGGTATGAAAATAGTTAAACACAATGTTACAGTCTGTAGTCTGTAATGATTCAATCTTTTTGCCGAAGACTGTAATTAAATCCAATGGATAAGGGTATCAAGATCCCTTGAAATATTAGATGAGAATTACATACTTTCTGTGGATCGAACACTACCATGTTATACGAGCTTCAGACTCGTATTTGAGAACATCATTAGACCGGTTATATGCATGTCTTCTAAGTTTATGTGATCTTCAGTATGATAGCTAGAGTACAAAATGGCGCCTAGTAGGTGGGAATAATGAAAGCGGAACTAGTGAAGATGGTTAATTGTGTTATTGTGAATAAAATTATTGTTAGCGTATTTTTTAGGGTTTGTAGAGGTGGTACGTGATTAAAGAAGATATAAAAAATTTCCAAGATTTCTGAATATAAAACATACATTACAGTTAGTTAGCACTGTGATTCGTCAGTACTGATGAAATTTTGTAAATCAAGAATATTAATTGTTCATTGAATTCACATTAGAAATGTGTTTCTACTTCATTAATAATTTTCTTTAGAACTCCTTAGAAAACTTGTATTATTTGAAGTGCGAACTCTGGGGCTTCTAATAAAGGAAGATACACTGCACAGCAACTTATTTCTTTATGTATGCAATTTTCGAAATGCGTAAGCAACAAAAAAAAAAACGGCTTGAAAAGTTGTCGTTGCTAATCAGGAGAATAATTTTCGGAAATATATCACAGTAGAAAAATCTAGGCTCAAATCTGTTCAAATCATAGTACAGAAGTCTTTAGTAACGTTAATATAAATAGACTGTAAATCTATTTTTCTCTCTGGGTGTTTAGTATTATGATACTATTCCTTCATGTAGCCCTAATTAGTTCTTATTGTTTTTTTGTTTGGGTGTTCTCCGGTTCTGAGCGGATGTGAATAATTCCTTGTTTGTGTGCCACGCTAAAACTGGATTGTTCGGCTGATTACCATCAAGCTTCTTTGAATGCACGCCTTTTTACATGTCAGTTGCAGGTGTTATATATGAGTATTATTTTAAGTTTTATTAAACATGAGAGAAATACAAAAAAAAAGCAGATTGAAACAATAAAAGATACTGCTAGATTAATCTAATTGACAGATGTTAAGATTTTGAATAAAAAAATAAACTTTAAAAGAAGTTTTAAACTTAAAATTTTAGTATTAATTTTAAAGTTATACACACACACAAACTTGTATAGGTTATTGGAATTTACAAGTATAAACCAACTGATTTTGTCAAGACAAAAGCTAAGAAACTTTCCAGTTGTTTTAATGTTTGATAATTAAGTTTGAAATGTAAGGTCTTTAGGTACAAATATTTATAGATGGTTTAGAATTGCTATTATTGATTGAGTAAAGTTCTTAAAAACCTTTGAAAGTAATTTAGCACCTTCTAACATTAGGTAACGTATAAAAAAATAGCCGCATAATGCTTTACTAGTAATATACGTAATACCTGTAAGATTCACAGAAAAATAAAATGATTCAGAAGCAACAGACAAAAATACTTGTAATATATGTAATATCCTTAATATAACAGAGAAAATAAAATGATTCACAAGTAACAAACGGACAACTTTACAAGTAATATTCATAATACTTCTAATCTGAAGAAAGAAGACAAAACGATATCACATGTAATAGATATAGTACTTTGAAAAGGTTAATATAACTTTATATGTATTACAAGATACAAGACAATCATTTATCAAAACACACAATATTTCTCTTCGTAAAAGTTTCATACACAACAGCACAATCATAAAATAAAGAATCACAGAATGTGCATTCACTATCTTATGAGCACAATAATAATCAACACCAATAAATAATCACTAAAAACTATACAAGTTTTATGTAAACAGAAATGTAAAGTGGAAAGCAAGTGGACTTTGCCTTTTTTTTATGGAAACATTTATATAAATAGACAGTGTGTGGAACTTATAGTTAATTTAACTTAAGAATGTGTTGTAGCTTATGAACAACCTTCTTACGAGAGTTTTTTACTTAAAAGCAGTTACATTTTCAGTATATCTTACTTTCTCAGTTATTATTAGTATAGTTATCTAAAAGTATTTTTTGTGCCATCTTCATAATATTTTGCAATTTCAATCTAAATCACACAGTAACTTCACAGTTTTAGTAGAAGAACTACCAGGATGAAAAAAGAACTTTTTCAGAATCGTATTAAAGTTCAAACATACTGTCTGAACTGATTATTTGTCTTTAAATATTGAAATAGTGGCCTCCTATAGGAGTTGCGATACCTATTGTAGTAGCATTTGGTGTTTGTTTCAAGACACAATCGTAATAATGCACTAGCGTTCATTGGTCGAAAATAAGGAATATGGATTTATAGAAGGTATAGTGTTTTGGCTTTACTGTAATAACAAATGGGAGAATGTTGAAGATATGAAAATATTAATAACAAAGAAAATAAGTTAAGTGTTATATCAGTGTGCTAATCCACTCCATTTACTTTAGATATGATAGTTCATAGATCTCGTTATGACGTTGTATGACCAAGTGTATATATTCCTTCGTCTAATGTTAGATACTTAACAATCGTACATATACACTCCTATGAAATACACAAGCTGTCGTATAAACAGGAACTTCCTGAGAAACTTGCTGAAAAAATGTTTATAAACGCTCTTAAAAAAGGGAGTAAATGGTATATATTCATGCGCCTATGTTCTTGAGTGTGTAACTATGTGACTTATAAGCTTACACCTTAGTCTGTGCATTCATCTAAGGTTTAACGTGCACGTTGTTTTGAGGTAACTTCTAAATAAATTTTATACGCACAAATTCACGAACTTATAAGTTGTTTTGTTGAGCCTACAACTACTTAGTAAGTTGTGTTTTAACATATCTATGTTCTGAAACCAAGCATACTAAATGAATCACTTAAACACACCTGTATTTCAAAGGTTCTTTTAAAGTATTTACTAGCACATCCATGTCCCTTGGGAAGTCCGTTAATAACGTGCAAAAAACGAAACCTACATCAATGTGAAAGTTACTTGTAAAAATAACAATAAACCTGAAAAATAAACTAGATAGTATACAAACACATAACCGTATTTTGATAAAGTTAACAGATTCGGTACAACGTTACATCTATATGAAAAGTTATAAATGAAATAAATGGGGTATTTATAAAATCACTATAAATATTTGAACAGTCTGTAGGGAGAACCGCGTCAACATGTGGACAAATGGGGTATTTATAAAATCACTATAAATATTTTGAACAGTCTGTAGGGAGAACCGGGTCAACATGTGGACAAATGGGGTATTTATAAAATCACTATAAATATTTGAACAGTCTGTAGGGAGAACCGCGTCAACATGTGGACAAATGGGGTATTTATAAAATCATTATAAATATTTTGAACAGTCTGTAGGGAGAACCGCGTCAACATGTGGACAAAATATTTTGCGTACATGCATGTGGAATCATACACGAAGTGTGAATTCCAGGGTGTTTTGGAATAACGCTACGATAGCTATTATCAGATAGTATCTGATATTGTAGCATATAACAAACGTCCGAATCCCTGTCGCAGTTAAAGGATGGTGATAGACCCTCGTCTTCAGAAAGACCCATAACGAGAAGTCAGCAGGGGTGAGTTTATGAAATGACGGAAATCATAAGAACCAAGTTCTCAGCCGCCACAGAGAAAGGAGTGGCCTTGAAATCTCACTCGGAGATTAAGAGTAGCTCGGAGCTACTCTGTAAGAAGAGTTGCGGCCTATTCCATGGGATACGTTCCATTTGTTTAGTAGAAAGTGTTAGTAACAGAGCCTAGGCTGGGACTAACTATTGATGGGCCGCTCCCTATTATACACGACACCTACTTCTGAAGGTGTGTTGTTTTAGCATTGTATTGCGCGCTTTTGACTAAATAATCATATAAAGTTACACGATTTTTAAGTGGAGCATAGAACTATGTTTCTAAAAAATAATAATAAATGAACTTACATCCCTGAGAATGTCGGATGAAATATGAAGTGCAAACATATATTTACGTCCCTAGGAAAAACGTGAATGATAAGCATATGCAATTTTTACATTATTTTAAAAGTAAAAATTACAACTAGTCATTAAATAATTAAATTATACGTATTTATTTACATTTCTGAGTAATTGTAGATAATTGCTCATTTAGATTATAATTTATATAGTAAAAATAAGAGCATGTAATACTCTCTATATGAAAATATATATTAATTAAGTATGATGGACATATATTTAAGTTTACAAATATGTTAAACTTAAACCAACCAAAGCACACATCTATATAACACAGTATGCTATTAGCTAATGTAAGGAATATGTACTTAACTGCTGAACAAGCTACCTAATGATGTACAAACAAATCAATACTCTCAAAAATCTTTAGATAATAATATAAATCTATGTAATGTGAAAAACCACTGTATTGGATATCAGAAACATATTTATCTAATTTCCTTACAAAAATACTAAATTAATCATTTATAGTAAGTTTCTTCAGCAAAAAAAAAAGAAAAAAGATGTATAGATGAGTATACATACATATAGATGCCTATTTCTTGAATACAAATAATGTTAGTGCGTAGTGTACAAACACATCTGAAAGTTGCAAGGTGATTTAATTTTCTTAAATATTTAACTTAAGAAAGTTACTAGATGATTTATGGATATATTCCTAAATAACTAC
>NW_013669490.1:0-18652 GCF_000517525.1 Limulus polyphemus | reverse complement strand
TCCAACGACTTACTAATGTCTACCCAGATTCCAACGACATACTAATGTCTACTCAGAATCCAACGACTTACTAATGTCTACTCAGAATCCAACGACATACTAATGTCTACCCAGATTCCAACGACATACTAATGTCTACTCAGAATCCAACGACATACTAATGTCTACCCAGATTCCAACGACATACTAATGTCTACTCAGAATCCAACGACATACTAAAGTCTACTCAGAATCCAACGACATACTAATATCTACTCAGAATCCAACGACATACTAATGTCTACTCAGATTCCAACGACATACTGATGTCTACCCAGATTCCAACGACATACTAATGTCTACTCAGAATCCAACGACATACTAATATCTACCCAGATTCCAACGACATACTAATGTCTACCTAGAATCCAACGACATACTAATGTCTACCCAGAATCCAACAACATACATGTCGTTGGATTCTGAGTAGACATTAGTATGTCGTTGGAATCTGGGTAGACATTAATATTAGTATGTCGTTGGAATCTGGGTAGACATTAGTCGCTGGATTCTGAGTAGACATTAGTATGTCGTTGGAATCTGAGTAGATATTAGTATGTCGTTGGATTCTGAGTAGACATTAGTATGTCGTTAGATTGTGAGTAGATATTAGTATGTCGTTGGAATCTGGGTAGACATTAGTATGTCGTTGGATTCTGAGTAGACATTAGTATGTCGTTGGAATCTGGGTAGACATTAGTATGTTGTTGGATTCTGGGTAGACATTAGTATGTCGTTGGAATCTGAGTAGATATTAGTATGTCGTTGGATTCTGAGTAGACATTAGTATGTCGTTGGATTCTGGGTGGGTCGTTGGATTCTGAGTAGACATTAGTATGTAATCTGGTAGACATTAGTATGTCGTTGGATTCTGAGTAGACATTAGTATGTCGTTGGATACTAATGTCTACTCATGGCCCGGCATGGCCAGGTGGTTAAGACGCTCGACTCGCAACCTGCGGGTCGCGGGTTCGCATCCCCATCCCACCAAACATGCTCGCCCTTTCAGCCGTGGGGGCGTTATAATGTGACGGTCAATCCCACTATTCGTTGGTAAAAGAGTAGCCCAAGAGTTGGCGGTGGGTGGTGATGACTAGCTGCCTTCCCTCTAGTCTTACACTACTAAATTAGGGACGGCTAGCGCAGATAGCCCTCGAGTAGCTTTGCGCGAAAATTCAAAACAAACAAACAAATAACTACTTTAGGATGCGCAAGCAAAAAACTGGTATTCCGTTCACCGTTGGTTCAGCGGTAACTCTCAAGAACCAGAACGCTAAAATCTGGGGTTTGATTCCTAGTGGTAGACAAAATGCAGGTAACATATTGTGTAGTTTTTTTGCTTAAGAATTAAACAAAGAAACCTGATCTTCTGAATAAGTCACTAGATAATTTTAAAGATATACCAACAAATGTTTTCTGAAAGTTGTTAGAGAGAATACATAGTTTTATCAACATTACCAACCGTATGAAGTTAGAATTACTTCTATAAATATAAACATATTTTCATAAGGTATCAAGTACAATGAAGTATAACGCTTTACTTGATAAAGCATGTGAACTTACTGGGTAAGAGTTTTTACCAATCTAAAACTTTACTTTTTCAACTAAGTTATTAGATAGTGTACAAAGACTGAATAATATCCTTGTAGGATATTATTGGAATTACGGACGAAAACATTGCTAATAGCAAAGGTACCCATCTGGTGAAGCAATACAACCTAATCAGTATAAGTCAGAACGGCATATTGAATTAGCTATGTTCATTACTGGGCTCCTGTTTAGTTTTGTTTTGATCAGAAATTAATAGTAATTTAGTATCAAAGGTCACATGACGAGACTTTACGTGTCGTTCAAGAGCTTGCCATACACGCTCGATAAGATTGAAGTACGGTGAGCATGCAGGTCATTCTGCTGAACAACCATCTTCTCGAGGAATTTGTTGAACAGTTTAGTATAGTAGATTTATATTTTCTTGCGAAGCCATGGATGCACTATAAATACGACCGTCAAATTCCATCAGATATAAATAGTCTGAGAGATAGTGGGGGTGTTGTTAACTAACTATCTTTCTTGTGGTCTATCAGTTCAAAATTAGGGACAGGTATGTGCAAATAGCTCTTGTGTGGCTTTTCGCGAGAAATCTAAAACAAACAAACAATGTACGGGAGGCATTCTATCCATTAAGCTGAAATCAAGGTCAATTGTATCAGTTCATTAAGCCGTAAGATCTATAATATGTGATATTAATGGCACTACTCAACAGGTAGTAGAAGTTGGTACTACTGATTATTCCTGTCCATGCTATAATTCTACCATGGCCACTTTCCTTTATGAATCACGGGTTCGAATCCCCGTCACACCAAACGTGCTCGCCCTTTCGGCCGTGGGAGCGTTATAATGTGACAGTCAATCCCACTATTCGTTGGTAAAAGAGTAGCCCAAGAGTTGGCGGTAGGTGGTGATGACTAGCTGCCTTCCCTCTAGTCTTTCACTGTTAAATTAGGGACGGCTAGTGCAAATAGCCCTCGTGTAGCTTTGTGCGAAATTCATAAACAAATAAATCCTTTATGAAAATTAGATTGAATCTATTTTAATATACATCTATTGTGTGGCTGCAGGGAGGACTGGGACTTATGTTTTCTACTCATGTTTTGCCCACTGAAATGTTCTTGTCACTATTGCAGGCCAGCTGTTTAATGCCTTTCTGTAAGCGAAATGCATTCCACTGGGCGTCTGGCACACAGGTTGACCGCTTGAGGTTTGTTTCTTATTGTGTGTGCATTATCACAGCGTTCAGTTGCAGCTGCGAACATCTGACACAGTTTTAAAACAGGTTCCTTACGGTTGTGGAAAGCCAGAATCATCAGGTTGTGGTTGAATTCTCGTTTGCCATGTTCAGGTACCTGAACAGTAGTATTATTCAGCTAACGTCACCTAAAAAATTGTAGCTAACTTTCAACAACCTGATATGACTAACGAGTTTCCATTCAGATATTCATGTCTTTCCACGTGAATGTGAAACCTTCGAATGTGTTTTTCGAGGTTTAGCTGTTGTACAAGAACAAAGTGACAAGTGAGGTCACTTTAAATATAAATAGATATACGTACATATATATACATATATGTAAATTAATATATAATATAGAACGGTTTAAGAACATTACTCATTGAAGAGCAAAATGACTTAGAAACATCCCTCCTTCTTCGAGAAAACCACATTGAATGTGATGTATGAGCACAATCTACTTCTTTATTAATGTGTTCATCTGATGTTTGAACATTAATCTGTTTTTTGTAGAATGTTCTAGAGCATGATTGAAAATAAATAGAAGCTTCTGGGAATCATCATCATCACACATCTAGTCCTAGTATGATGAAATGGGTATATCTGTAAATAAGTTAGAATTTAACCTAATTTTGTTCACTCTTATTGAAATATCTTTATAGCTTGTGGCAAATCCGTCTCTACTTGTACCATTTTAAATAGACAAAAGTAAGAGGGCAGAAGTAACTGGTTATGTAAAGTCAGTAGGAAATATGAAACCGTGAAAACTATTACTAAGTCTTGAAGACAAGAGAATAAAGTAAGTAAGAAGTGTGAAATTAGAGAATAAATAAATTGCATTTCTATAACAACAAGATGAAGTATAATTAGAATAAGATTTTAATTTAAAAAGGAGAATATATTGGATAAAGTTTAACTAATTTTATTCCTATTTATTTTTGGGCATTTTAATATACTTAATTTATACATGACGTGTATTATACGTTTGTACATTTGGAAATTATATGTATTTAATTTAGATTATTTATGTCTAGTTGAAAAACGGTAACTGAATGTTTTTGTTGTAGATTCACAGTAAAATTATATCCTGAAAAGTGACCTTTGAAGTCACGAAACTGGTTGAAAAAATTAATAAAGGAGAGAGAAAAATAGAATATATATATACATGTTTATAAGTACATCAGACAAATACGTTCAGTACTGTTGAAACATAGAAATTTAAATTAACCAGCAGCTTTAATAATACACTTTCGCACTACCTAAAATCCTACTGGCGAATAATTGGAAAAGCAGCGAATTTTAAGGAATTAACTACATATAGGAAGCAGCCTTTAACAAGAATTGACACCCCTGTAAAAATATATTTTCAATTTAAACTGGCAACTAGCGGGAAAAATGCTTATTTGTAATGACCTCAGCAAATTCTTCATGAGGGTTACAAAATAAATACTCAGGGAAGAATTCTAATTACTATTTACAAACCACTCCCATTAGTTAGGGACTATATTTCTGCCTTGACCGATAGTTGAGCACTGTGACTCCATGACTTCAGCAAATATTTTAGAAATTTTTGAAACATACTAAGTTTAATTTAGAGAATAATATTTATACACATCGTATACTCAATTATGCAATTATACGAATCTCTTTTAAATTTCTACGTAATTATACAAATTAGTTTAAAATCAATGTGCATACATTTCAAACTTTAGAAAGTTCTTATAATTAATGTTTCACCTTGATGTGCTTTAAGGTTTTTTCTCAAAGGTTTCGACTGTTTTAACACGTTATGAATCACGAATTATGAGACACAGCTGAAAACTATGAGTTCAAGTTTGCTTAAATTTCTCACTGTTTTTGAAGGCTAAGAAATATTATTTTGTATTTGTTATCACAATGTCTAAATGTTTCAGACAGGAACGGTAAAATATAAGGAATCACTAAACAGTTATGGCTTTACTTGAATATTATTAACATCAGCTTTGCTTTAGTTTGAAATCATTCATTTGTCTATTCCTACTTTGAAATGATTATATGTTACTTCAGTCGCATTTTTATAGCCACCTTTTCGTATTTTGTAAAGCTAATTTCCAACTGATTAAATCTTATTACTGATACTCTGGGTTGTTGCACATAAAAACATATTCTATGTTTCTCAATACCTTATTAGTAACCGGAACAGAAGTTTTAGTACAAAGGATCCGAAAAAAAAAGTATCAATTATAACGTATGAAAGCGTATAATATATGTATATAATGATGATTAATACCATTCTCAATGAAATTGTTTAGTTGGTTGTGTTTGCGAACAGGTTACATAGAATAAATGATCAAACATATTGTTGGTGTGAACGTGCTTAATAGACACTATAGGTGAAGTGAAGAAAAAGTGTCATTGGTCACTGTGTTTGATACTTTTCACTATGATATAGGTCCAGCTTATCTCTCTTTGGTTAACTTGTGTTCAGGGTTACTGATGGGGAGTGGAATTATCCGAAACTAGTTTAACACACGTTGATCAAAGTTAGATTGAACTGGGCTTCCCTTGAGACTTCTAGATTAAACAATATAGATTATATATGTTATTTCCTCTAATACAATATTTTCAGATAGTAGTCCCAAAGTACTAGCGCATTTGGACTTTATACGAGAAAGATTACTAAAAAATATGAATTCATTGTTTTCATGTAAATTTTACAAAGCGAAATCTTAATTCTTGTCATTCAAAGCTAAAAAAAAATCAAGTTAACAGTTCGTTTCTTTATATCATTATTACTACTTAAATAACTGATGATTTAAAGTATGGGTGTTTCTTTAACATCCTGTTATTGTCTAATGGCGTTAAAATAGAATAAACTATAGCTCTGCTGTCCAAAGCAACCATCAAACTTATCTGGAACTCCCAACTTGCTGTACTAACTATAGTAAAGCTGTAGGCCTCTATCGTATTATTATACCAAGTGAACATGTGGTAAACAGAGCTCGATGTGTATCCTTATCTTTATGGCTTGTGCTCGTTAAATTTGAGGACAATCTAATTGTAGATTACACATATTTCTTTAGACAAAGATATGAGATCTTCTAAACCACGAAAAAAAACAACAAAAATTATCTTTGAAAAACAAAATTTTGAGCATAGGATTAAAAACACATGTAGTTTTACTTGAAGGTATACTATACTTAGAGAAACGCAAAACTAAAAAGATATTGTGAGGATTGCAATTTTTCTTTCGGGGAGAGGGGAGCAATAAACGTTTAAAACTGAGAGGTTCAAACAATCGCAAAAGTGTCCTTAACTATGAATTCATTATTTCCATAATTTAATATACATTTTCTTAAAAATATATGTTTAACTATTGATATGAGTTCTTCTTTTAAGGGTATTTTCGACCTGAAGGGCCTGGTAGTTAGGGCACTCGACTCGTAAGCTGCGAGTTGAAATCCCTGTCATACCGAACATGCTGGCCTTTTCAGCTGTGGTGACGTTATAATGTGACGACCAATCCCAATATTATTTGGTAAAAGAGTAGCCCAAGAGTTTGCGGAGGGTGGTGTTGATTAGCTCTCTTCCATATAGTCTATTATTGCTAAATTAGGGACGGCTAGCACAGATAGCCCTTGTGTAGTTTTTCGCGAAATTCAAAAGAAACCAAACCAATCGCTCTCAAGAAAGCCGAAACGTCGTTTCGCGCTAAAAACAGGCAGAACAGTCCATTAATGTCAAGACTATTATCAGGGATATGAGTATTAATTAGGATCTTGTAGGTCATATAGGAGAATTTGTATTATTTATTTTAGGGAAGTCATGCATATTCAGCGTATGATATTGTAACGGATGAATTTGTTTCTAGAATTAATTTAACGTTTTTCATTAAAAAATTATAGTATCCATCTTATAAACAGTCCATAATTCAAAGACATCTGGGACATTTTGTTACGGACAGCTTGTGAGACGGACTTTTTATTATGAAAAACATTTCGTTACGGCATCCAAGTTACCAGTTACATCGTTACGAAATATTTCGTTACAAGTGTTTTTTTGTTTTTTTTGTGTGATTGGTGAATTTTGTTACTAGATTCCCCACTACCTAATTGAAGTACCATTTTTGAATGGTTCCCCAATGATTGTACAATTTACAATCTATTATCGTTTTTCATTATTGCCACCAATAAATTTTATGTTTAAAACTACCTCTCACAAAATCAGTATTCATAACAAAAACTGCCATGTCACAAAAACGATGGAACAAGAACGTACCTGTCACAAGTTGTCCTAGTGGCGGTAACGAAATGTCCAGTAACTAAATTTTCGTAACAAAATCTCCCGATCCTACTCCAATCGCACTTTAAAATATCAGCTTTACAGTTCTAATGCTTCTCTTGGAGCTACTTTATTTACCATAGATCATACTTGGTCTAACCACTATGATGATATCACTATTTTCATTGTAACAAGCTTTTGCAAAGCTCAGAATTTTATTACACAGCTCTTATAGACATTGAGCTGTGCATGAGCGTCAGCTTCCAAAACCACTTTTAGACAGATCAATGGCACAAAAGTCCACTAGAGCTGAATCAGGTGACTTAACTGTAATAATTCCAGTTTTTTTTTGATATTTTTCTTCAGAAAAGTAGTCGTTAATTTGGAATGTAAATTGAAGATCATGAGCTCCATGTAACTTAACGTCCTTATTTATTATCTTGTTAGTCTAATTTCACTGTAATGGTTTTTTTTATAGGGAGACAAATGATAAAAAAATGATAATTACAGAACGGAATCTACTTACATCTGCATTAATTTTATAGCAGCTGGATTTGAGCACTGGCAAAAGTGGGGACAGTGAAACGTTTTTTTTTTGTCTCTTGGTAGTTTCTTGTTGCTTGTTGGTTGGATCTTCAATGATATACGTATATTCCTCATGCGGTTGTCCAACTTATTACCATTCATTATGGGCTTTGGAAGGCAGTTGTCCAACTTATTACCATTCATTCTGGGCTTTGGAAGTAATTTGGTTATCGGAATGACACATGACTAGAATATAGGTAGGAGTTTTGTCCTTACATGTACAGATATTTGTCAAAGAAGACCACGACCAGTATTTCCTTCTTGGTGAAACAGTTATAATGATCTAAAATATGAGAAACTAGCTGGTGTATGCAATTACTGCACCAGCACTGTGATTAAAGTACACAGTTAATGGTATGGCTAACATTTATGTCCGGAATATACTGTCAGTATGGTTGTAGATATGCCAAGATTGGAGCTTTAATAAAGACATTTAATGATTAAAAGTGCACATTAAAGTTTAACCTACTACATGTAAAGTGCATTCACCTTTGTTCATTGAGATATTGTTAGAATTAAAATGTGTTTGTTTCAGAGCAAAGCCATATTGGGTTATTTGGTTTATCTACCGCGGGGAATCGAACCCCGGATTTTAGCGTCGTAAATCCGTAAACTTACCACCGTCCTACCAGAATACATAAAGTGACAAAACACTAAATAATATGAATATTTTCTTTTTCAATAATTGGGGTATTCTATCTCCTAAGATATTTGATTTTGGTTGAGTCTATAAAGATTCCATCCAAACAACTAGGTGTCAGAGGAACTTGAGAATAAAGTACAAATAGCTAACCATTCCACTAGATCCGCTTTTAAAATCTGACATTACAATACTACTACAGTATTTCTCTTGTTTTGAAGGAAAACTTTAACCAAGACTTATTATAACTTAAGGATGTAGCTTATTCAGTAAAATAATGACATGAAAAACTTAACCTTTTGTCCTGTTATAAAAGAATAAAGTTACTAGAATTTTTAACGATTGAATGAAACACGCTTAGTCACGAATAACTCTAATACTAATAAATAGCTTTAACCCGTTTCAGATTTGCAATTTAAGGAAATATTTCCATCAGATTTGTTTTTGAGTAAAGCCACACTGGGCTATCTGTTGTGTTCACCACGGGGAACGAACCATGATTTCTGGAGTTGTAAGTCCGTAAATTTACCGCTGTCTTATCTTATCTTATCCTAACCACTTGATATTCGATGGAGATAAGATAACTCTTCTGTTTCCAGTTTTGAAGAAGTTGTGTTGATAAAAATTGCAACTGTTTTTATCAAGTTCAAACGCGATACTGGTATATAAAAATAGCTTACTCTTTTGTTCAGCTTTCATAACGTTAATATCAATTTATATAAATTGTTAAGTGTGATGATATTAAGAATTAATTTGGTATTGGAAGATGGTGTGTAACATAAACAACAAGGTTATACAAGCATGGTCTTTGATTTGTAAGATAGCATTCTTTATATATATATATATATATATTTGAATTTTTACATTATTATCAACTGGTATATATGGTATCTTAGCAGGTGATAAGATTGCGCTTTGTCTAGTTAATGAAAGATAATCAAATTATTTTAAGTAATCATGTGTTCCTACACAGCAGTAACCGCTTTACACTCACTTTAACTAGTCTTCTTTATTCTATTATAAATACAGTATATCAATGTTTGACTGTACACTTAACTAGAAAACAAAAGAAGAGAAAGAAATGATAACTAGAACAAAAGTATTTTAACAACATCATATAATATTTGTTAAATAATATCAAAGTGTATTTGGTAGTACAAAAAACACTGAAAACCTTTCGCTAATTTCAGTGCGGTTACAGTCAAGTTGTATTAGTTGTATTAGTATGTCGTTGGATGCTGAGTAAACATTAGTATGTCGTTGGATTCTGAATAGACATTAGTATGTCGTTGGATTCTGAGTAGACATTAATATGTCGATGGAATCTGGGTAAATATTAGTATGTCGTTGGAATCTGGGTAGACATTAGCATGTCGTTGGAATCTGGGTTGATATTAGTATGTCGTTGGAATCTGGGTAGATATTAGTATGTCGTTGGATTCTGAATAGACATTAGTATGTCGTTAGATTGTGAGTAGACATTGGTATGTCGTTGGAATCGAACAGTGTTGCGCACAGCGAGGAGAATATTGCTTGAAACTGGTTACTTCTGTCACCTCCATTGCAACGCCTCCAACCAAATCGGACCACTACAGGAAGATACAACTACTTCATATCAATATCGTCGACTTCAGCAAGTATCAGCCACTTATTCATATCTAGCTAAGATGCATTTATCAAGTATTAATATTCTCCAACCAGGAGCGAGATGAAAAGAAACATTTTCTGAACATCCTCGGTTGTTTCCTCTAAGTTTAATGTCCATTAAGTTTTAGGAAAATATAAGCCAAACTAACTACCACGGTAACAAGAGCAACCTGATAAACTATAATACTCCCCATTCATAAGACTTTCATAATTCGTCTGACATCGTGGCTCAGTGTTGATGCAAATAACTATGAAATAATTTGAAGAATAGAGTAAATCTTGAAGTTTACCCAGTCTGCGGCGTTATTTATAAAAACAAATGTATTTTAGAATCTTTTTTGCTACTAAGAAAAAACTAAGAAAAACTATTTTCAACTTTTACAGACGTTTATCTAATCTTTTGTTACTTTCAAGTGGCAAAGCGGTAAGTATGCAATATTAGGTTTCGATACTCGTGATGGGCACAGCACAGATAACCCATTGTGTAGTTTTGTGCTAATCTAAAACTGACGTCATCATCCTCTCAAGTCACGCCTGTGTGATACATAAAAAAAAGCCTGTTACATGACTATCAAGTTAAATAAATTGGAACAAAAGAAATTTTCTTAGACTAGAAGCATTTTGGACTTCTGTTTATTTTTCTTTTCAAAATATAATATAAGTAATTTAATAATATTCGTTGCATATATATATATATATGTGTGTGTGTGTGTGTATGTGTGTGTTTTCTAGCCATCTAACAATTTAATGTGATTTGCTTTTAGATTTTCTAAAACAAAATGCAAAGCTTAAGTCACATTACATTTGGTAGGCCCGGCATGGCCATGTGGTTAGGGCACTCGACTCGCAATCTGAGGGTCGCGGGGTCGAATCCCTGTCACACCAAACATGCTCGCCCTTTCAGCCGTGGGGGCGTTATAATGTGACTGTCAATCCCACTATTCGTTGGTAAAAGAGTAGCCCAAGAGTTGGCGGTGGTTGGTGATGACTAGCTGCCTTCCCTCTAGCCTTTCACTGTTAAATTAGGGACGGCTAGCGCAGATAGCCCTAGTGTAGCTTTGCGCGAAATTCAAAAACAAACAAACATTACAATATGTTTGCAATAAACATATACATATATATAGCTAAAACTGAATTTACATATTAGTTATTGGAACAACAACTGAATGTAGGTTTGGAATTAACAACTTTGGTGTTGATTGTCACACACATATAGGATTTTGAAATCACTTATTGTGAAAACTGTGTTGTGGAGGGAAACGGGAGTTCCTCGAGAAAACCCACTTTCATCTACTCTATCAGTGCTCGTGTTTATCAGGAATAGTTTGTATTACTTATAAATCTACCGACGACGAACTTGATTTACATACATTCATTCTGTCAAATAGTTTTCTATTATTAAACTCAAAGTGTTGGGGAAAAAAAGGAGGTAGAACAGAATTCCAAAAGTTTTGTTTTTTATTAGTTTTCCTTTTAATATAAGAGCACATAAATTAATAGTCTTGAATGTTTCAGAAGTTCCTCATGGTCGACACTGACTGATTGATGACCTATAGAATTCAGTGTTGTGCACCACTTCGAATCATGATTAATGGATGGCATACTATATATGTATAGCTTTCCAGCTTTGTGCTAATTGTCATTAGACCAAGCGGTTTTGGCTAACCAACCACCAGACGGCATACGGTGAATGAAACCTTCTCTTAAGAAAAATAAATCACACAAAACGGATCACTCATAACATAAGATTCCTTATTACATTTCTGACGCTTTTGCATCCAATCTTCCAGAAATTTCTCCACGACAACTTATGCTTCTTTGGCTCATAGATAAACAAGTAAAAATATATGTAATGATTTTGTTTCCTTCTCTGGTGTCTCGACCAGGAGTTTGTTTCCTTGTCAATTTGTATCGGAAACTTTTCGACTTGTCACCGCCACTTCATTGTGTACAGTAGCAGACATAACTTTCTGGAAAAGAACTTTGGTGTTCTTTCAATTTACGCCCTCCTTTTTCTATTAATGGATGACCCAATTTCAGCGATAGATTATCTGCAAACGCTGTACCTGTCCTGCTGACTCAGATTTGTACGAAATACATTTATAGAAGGAAAAGTACTAACATCGCAAAAAAGAAATGAATTACAGTGAGACCAAAATAAGTAGAACATGACTTTTTTTTCCGACTTCTTAAGTAACCCCAACTTATTTTTCAAGAATACTTCTAATGTAATGTAATAATCAGGCCATACATTTTTTAATGGCAAAAGAAAATGATCGTCATCGACACAGACTAAAATTACTCACATTTATTTAGTTTCAACTACTGGTATATTTGGGGCTAATTAAATCTGCCTAGTATTTAGATATTCAGACATTGTCATTAGATTCATGTAGGGAAGTTGTACGGAAGTCTGCCTAGTATTTAGATATTCAGACATTGTCATTAGATTCATGTAGGGAAGTTGTACGGAAGTCTGCCTAGTATTTAGATATTCAGACATTGTCATTAGATTCATGTAGGGAAGTTGTACGGAAGTCTGCCTAGTATTTAGATATTCAGAAAATGTCATTTGAGTCATGTAGGAGATTTTTACTGAAGTGAATCTATCATTTAAAGATATTTAAACTAACATAGTATGATCTGAATGAACTTCAAGTGTGATAATATAAGCCATTATACATATAAAAGTGCCCCTTAACTTCTCTTGTAACTGTCGTAAATTAATTGCTTTATGACATATGCAAACTTTATTTATTTTTTTTTCGACCTCAGCAACAGTAATTTCATTATAAACGGAGATTAAAATAGGTAAAGGTTTATCGTGAAACATATCTAAATAACCTACATTGCAACATATCTAAAACAATCTCTCGTGAAACATATCTAAAACAATCTGAGTAAATGCGAGTAAATATGCTAAAAATACACGTACTAGCAAGAGAAAACTTTCTGTTACATTCTGGTTCATATTTTATGAGATTCAAGTATAGTTTTTTTTACTATTTGGACCTATTTCTATAATTATATCCCGAATAAAACAGAAGTAGCAATACATCCAACAATAATATTTCACATCAGCTTTAAGATCCTGTGACTTTCTATAAAGTAAAGTTGAGTATATATGGTCCCCCAGTGGGTCAGCGGTGGGTTTACCGCGACATTGCGGTACTCGATTCCCTGTGGTGGACAAAGCGCAGATAACTTATTGTGTAGACTTGCACTAAAACAAACAAACAAACAATATATATGTGTTTACGCAAAACAAGCATGAAGTTGAAATATTTCCCAAATATATATCAGTCGTTAATACTCACCGAGACCGCCAGGAGGTTCGCACAAAGGATTTAACCATTATTGGTTGTCAGTTACTTCTTATTGGATCATAAAGATTACGAGATGTTAACTTAAACATTGTTTTGAAGAAAGTGGGGTTAGGTGAGAAATGGTCATTACTTAGTTTTTGCTATATAAAAATACAACCCAACCAACTTTTTTATTTGGATTTTATGTTGTTGTTTTTTGTTTTGTTTTTATTTTCCTTAAGTATTTGATAAGGGTTTGTTTGTTTCGAATTTCGCGCAAAGCTACACGAGGGTTATCTGCGCTAGCCGTCCCTAATTTAGCAGTGTAAGACTAGAGGGAAGGCAGCTAGTCATGACCAACCACCGCCAACTCTTGGGCTACTCTTTTACCAACGAATAGTGGAATTGACCGTCGCATTATAACGCCCCCACTACTGAAAGGGTGAGCATGTTTTGGTGGGACGGGGATTCGAACCCGCGACCCTCAGATTGCGAGTCGAGTGCCCTAACCACCTGGCCATGCCGGACCATTTGATAAGGGAACGTACTTAAACTATAATATATTTCAAGCTTTGATCAAATTCTATGCTATACTTATTTATAGCCGGTAATGTTAAGAAATCAACCAGATAAGAATCTAAAATTATAACATCATTAACGTTACATTTTTTGTAAAATGGTACGTATGAAATTTCAGGTTTAAGAAATGATCTTACGTTGAAATTGGTAGCTATAATCAATTTCTCATTGCAAATATAAGAAAACAGACAAATATTTTAAATTTATCGTTCAATCATCGGTAAATGATAAGTTATTGTTCGTTATTTATAATATGCCATAAAAACTGGGTAAGATCCAATTCATTTATATTTTCAGAATTGTGGCTCTTGTAGATTAGTGTCATAACTTACCGGGACTTACAATACTTAAATCCAGGGTTCGATTTCCCGCGGTGGGGAAAGTGTAGAATGTCCATTGTGTGACTTGGCATTAAAGAACCAACAATAGCAAACAACAACATTTATGGCTCAATGGCAAATATAGGAGCTTATAACGATAAAAAATCTGGTTTCAGCACCCGCGGTGGGTAGAGCACAGATAGCTCACTGTGTAGCTTTGTGCTTAACTACAAACAAATAAAACTTTTATGAATTGTTAAGCTATATTTGAATGAAGACTTAAATGAGATGTGTGTGTTTCGTTTCGACGTTTTAAAACATTATGTTTTATAGGATTTACAACTTATCATTTCCAGTTACAGTTGCGTTTGAATACGAACTTTTTCGTGCGATTTGCATAATTGGGTATTTCTAGCTTCATAGTGATCTGCGAAAAACAATAACCTAATGATTAATTTATATAAGGCTTTGTACCAAAATTTGTTTGTGTTAATAAAATATCTGGCTTTGTGCAAAAACAATAATGGATGTATAATGTACTCATGCTGGTAACCAAATGGTTAGGGACTATAACGAACAACCTGTTTTAATGTGTCTATATATTGTTTTCTTCTGCACATATGTTTAATGGAAAAATATTTTTATAATTTTTCATTTCATAACATATGTTTTTATGATAAATACCATATATATAAGAGTTCTCCTGAAATTAAAAAGAGTACACGAAAATTCGATGAGATCCAAGATGCTTTTGCATTGTGTAGCTTTGTGCTTAACTTCAAACAAATCTATTACCAAGATATTAAATTGACATATATGGTCAACTGGGTTACTTATGCCTCTCTTTATCTTACTTGTTTCTTCTTTACTCTATCAATGTTAGCAATTTAAAGTCTGCCTTTTCTGTGTGTTAATTGTAGCTCTGGGTTTTATCGATTGAAATCATTTCATGTAAGAACCTTATTGTGTTAAAACGAAACCAAGTTGCTCCTCAACTGGTATATAGACTAATGAAACCTTTAATTGATCATTTCCAGTCCACTGATGTTCGATGCACTGGAGATGAAGTTACTTAAATGAAGGTACGCCGTAATTCGGGAGAATAAAATTTCTAAAACAACATAAGCTCTATCATCATACTATAAGAAAAGATTATGGGTCACTGAGGGCGTTAAAAAAAGAAAACTTTTATTCGCAAGTGTTAAAAACATGCAACTTGTGCCATTTAATCAAATGATTTTACGTTCACTTTAGAAAAAAAAAATCAGTATGATTAAAATATAATTGTTTATTATACTTAATTGACATATTAATACTCAAAAAATCATATTTTCACGTGTCAAGCTAAGGGTTAATCTTATAAAAGTATATTTTTACGCATCAAGACCCATGTAATATTTCAAAGGCATATCTTTGCTTGACAAATTCAGAGATAATTTCAAAATATAACTCTTTCATAAAACTGACGTAATATTTGGTACAATCTACTTGTTACTTGGAGAAAATAGTTTTGATTTAAAGTAGGCTTGTTTCAACTAAGTTATAGATGAAGCTTATGAAGCTAGAAATCGGATTTAGATACCCATGATGGGCACAGCACGGATAGCCCATTGTGTAACTTTGCGCTTAACTACAAACTAACAAAACTTCAAAACTAGGGATGGCTAGTACAGACAAATATACAGTCTCTCGACCTTTGTGCATATCTACGGTTTGTTCGGAATTAAGCACAAAGCTACACAATGGGCTATCTGTGCTCTGCTCACCACGGGTATCGAAATCCGGTTTCTAAAGTTGTAAGTCCGCAGACATACATACCGCTATGCCACTGGGGGCGCATTTCTGCGGACGTCTTCGCTTTTCGGTAAATGGTTACATACTATAAGAATTTTTAGCGCAGATTCTCACCCCTCAGTGTGCAGCTCAGATAGCGTGGCGCTGTTTCTAATTTACAACCACTGACCACAGGGATACAGCCGGTCAGAAACAGCCTACTGCATTTTCCTTATATATAGTTCTGCGTTATTTATTTATTTTTACTTTATTTAATTAATGATTATTATTATTACGTATATATTTTTACACCGAGTAACCAATGTAAATAAAAGGAGATTGTGCTTCCAATATATAGAAGTGGAGATCAAGACTGCCACTCGCCGCGCGACACCATAGCAACAGGGCAAACAAATAGAAGCCAAACGTAGCATCGAGATCCTGATATATAATTGCACGAACCCAGGAAATTAATCTAAGTTAACCATTGTAACTCGAAATTAATTAGAATATATATAAGAAATTAAGAATATTAGTAATCTAACAGTCATTGAGCTCAAACTTATAAAGGCTTAACTTAGTAAGCCAACTGCTTCTTATCATTTTAATAGAGTATGATTTAATATATATTTTTCTAACATAGCGAAACTCAACGGTAATCAAGTAGAACGCTGTTGTTCAATTTTATCGTCTTCTCAAACGTTAAACGTTAATGTCTTAATCGTTAACGAATAAGCCAAGTAACTTAGTAACTAACAGACCTACTCAAACTTTTGAATAAACCTACTATTCACTATAGCAACTCCACAAACAAACGTAAACTTAATTTAGTTTTAATGATTTAGTATAAAATTAAACAATTCAAGCATATTGATCCAAGTTGATCACTGTACTTTCAAAACAACTTGAACTCTATTAGTCTCTGGTGAATTCTCTAAACACAAGCATGTATTCTGTAATTGCACCAATTTTTACAGTGATACGACTTTTGGGAAAAGTAAATATATAGCAGGGCATGGCGTGTAATACTTAATGTATCGCTACAGCCTAAAAGTCCAAAGACATTAGGCTTGGGAAGTGTAACAATTAAGGAAACGGACCCGCACAGCCTATCCATGGCTTCCTCTTTAAACATAAAGTGTAAAATGGAGAGGCGCCACGTCTGACTGTGAGATATGTGTGACTAGTGGTGGCGCTACAGGGGGTAGAGGTATTTGCCACCCAAATAATTTTCTTGCCCTTCCCTCCCCTACATACATAGAGCAAATGTAATGTGTATAACAAGAAAACATGTTCGCACGCGCACTACCGTTTAACAGGATGTTTTTTCTTATCTTGTATGCTAGAAGTCAACGGGATATATCCTACAATAATAAGTATTCCCTTTAACCCTACTTTCTTCTACTAATAGTACTACTGCACTAACTAATTATTTCTATTCAGCAATCCACTTTTAAAAGGATTTGCGATTCTCCCCCCCCCCAAAAAAAATGCTAGATACGCTAGAATGGGCAAAATCTTCTGATCCTTTGAAACCCAGTGCTGGCTCAATGTAATTTAGCACGCTTTAGAATTACACGTGAGTATAAGATGTCTTGTTTTGCCCCCAAAAATTTTAGCTTGCCCTCATTTGCCCCCCCCCCCCAAATTGTGCTTATCTTGGGATAACAACAATCAGTAGGTTTTTCGTTGAAGAACACTATACCCAGTACTAGTTTTCACCATGTTTCTTGCATACTCTTGAGTAGTTTGTGGGCTAACATCTCCACATAGGTGAAATATTGCCTTACCAGCGCAGACAAGATAATGCAATTGAGGAACGCGTCCAGTTGCTTATAATAGCCATATTCGTACAGCTAATAAACTGAATTTCGTAAGGGTGAAAGTTAAGTTGTATTTTTAAAATCTTAAACTTTGTGATCCCTAGTGTGTCAAGCTCAACACACACTCTCTTCAAATACTTTTCTGATTAAATTAAAAACCCATAGTTATTAATGCGACAGTATCTTCTCTTACGTTGTGCCATTTAGTGCTCCTCTAAGGATACTCAGATCCTGAGTCCTTGAACTCATTAAGCCATCAATGGAGCTTGTGCAAAATATACTTCGAATTGACTTTGACGAAAACAACGAAGTCGGATTTTTATATATCACAGAACGATCTGTAGTGTTGTTGTGATTTTGTTTTTATCTGAGTATCCACCATCAATTAACAAAACGTTGGAGCTATGATTAGTTAAAGCTGGCGAGATGAAGTAAAATTTGAGGGCCAAAAACATACACGCATGTTTTTATCTTTCATCTTGAAAGGTTATTGTAATCCAAACACCGTGTATGCAAAGAGATTGACTTTAATTTCATAAATCTTCTTAACCCTTCTATTACCAAGCCCCCCCCCCCTCAGTGGCACAGCGGAATGTCTGCAGACTTACAACGCTAAAAACCGGGATTCGATACCCGTGGTGGGCAGAGCACAGATAGCTAAACATTGACTGAGTAAAGAAGAAACAGGTTAGATGTAAATATTGACTGAGTAAAGAAGAAACAAGTAAGATGTTAATACTGACAGAGTAACGAAGAAACAAGTAATATGTAAACATTGACAAAGTAAAGAAGAAACAGGTAAGATGTTAATACTGACAGAGTAACGAAGAAACAAGTAATATGTAAACATTGACAAAGTAAAGAAGAAACAGGTAAGATGTTAATACTGACAGAGT
>NW_013669489.1:106758-115081 GCF_000517525.1 Limulus polyphemus | reverse complement strand
ACATCACCTTAACAACAACCTTAACAACTCATAGTTTGGAGTAGTGTGTGATTTACCCATGGATTGATAGGTAGCCTGTACAAGTAGTATATTAAGATTACATCACCTTAACAACAACCTTAACAACTCATAGTTTGGAGTAGTGTTTGATTTACCCATGGATTGATAGGTAGCCTGTACAAGTAGTATATTAAGATTACATCACTTTAACAACAACCTTAACAACTCATAGTTTGGAGTAGTGTGTGATTTACCCATGGATTGATAGGTAGCCTGTACAAGTAGTACATTAAGATTACATCACCTTAACAACAACCGAATGTTACATCCTTGGATAGACAGCCTGTTAATTTCTTTGCTACTGTAAGATTACGGTAAGACCAAACATATGTTTTTTTGTAGATATTAAAAATGTAAAATTACTCTTGTAAGGTTACCGTAAGACCAAACAAATGTCTTATTCGTGGGTATATAAAATGTAAACTTTTACTTCTGTAAGATTATCAAACCAAATGTTTTACCCGTGGGTAGATAAAGTGTAAAATTACTACTGTAATATTACCAAACCAAATGTTTTACCCGTGGGTAGATAAAGTGTACAATTACTACTGTAATATTACCAAACCAAATGTTTTACCCGTGGGTAGATAAAGTGTAAAATTACTACTGTAAGATTACCAAACCAAATGTTTTACCCGTGGGTAGATAAAGTGTCAAATTACCACTGTAAAATTACCAAACCAAATGTTTTACCCATGGGTAGATAAAGTGTAAAACTACCACTGTAAGATTACCAAACCAAATGTCTTACCCATGGCTAGATAAAGTGTAAAACTACTACTGTAAGTTTACCAAACCAAATGTTTTACCCGTGGCTAGATAAAGTGTCAAATTACTACTGTAAGATTACCATACAAGTATTTTACCCGTGGGTATGAAAAGTGTAAAATTTTACTATTGTTAAATTACCATACAAGTGTTTTACCCGTGGGTATGAAAAGTGTAAAATTTTACTACTGTAAGATTACCATACAAGTGTTTTACCCGTGAGTAGATAAAGTGTAAAATTTTATTGCTGTAAAATTACCAAAACAAATATTTTACCCGTGGGTAGGTAACATGTTGTATTATCAATTATGGTAAAAACTAAGACGGTCTTTTCATTAATGGCAGAGAGCGTGAAAAGCTACTGCTGGAAGATCAACCACAATGTGAACTTGCTTTGCACATCAACTGTATTTTATTCACATTATGTACACAAGCTACACACCGTACATTATTTTCATGAGTTTAATTATTCAGCATTTCAGGTCATGAAGTATAGACATCTTCGTTACCACTGTATACAGTCTGTAGTTTTAACAGTTAATTTTTGGTATTTTCGTTAGACATTTTGTATGTTGTCAAGATGTTAACTTTCGATATACCGAATTTACCCACGCAATTAATCCAGGTATAAAAGCGAGGCGCTTGTGCGCCCTCTGCTGGTAATAAGCTAGGACACTGACAAGTAATGGGTGAAATTGATTTTATGACTGGCACAGTTGTCGAACGTTTTTTTCGATATTTGATATATACCCATTGATATTTGAATAAGTTCCACCGTCCATAATTTAATACGACATCAAAATGACCACTGGTTGTTTAATATTATACTAGTTGTTTGTTGTCCATAATTTTGTACGGTATCAAAATGACCACTGGTTGTTTAATATTATACTAGTTGTTTGTTGTCCATAATTTTGTACGGTATCAAAATGACCACTGGTTGTTTAATATTATACTAGTTGTTTGTTGTCCATAATTTTGTACGGTATCAAAATGACCACTGGCTGTTTAATATTATACTAGTTGTTCGTTGTCCATAATTTTGTACGATATCAAAATGACCACTGGCTGTTTAATATTATACTAGTTGTTTGTTGTCCATAATTTTGTACGATATCAAAATGACCACTGGTTGTTTAATATTATACTAGTTGTTCGTTGTCCATAATTTTGTACGATATCAAGATGACCACTGGCTGTTTAATATTATACTAGTTATTTGTTGTCCATAATTTTGTACGGTATCAAGGTGACCACTGGTTGTTTAATATTATACTAGTTGTTCGTTGTCCATAATTTTGTGCGGCGTCAAGATATTGATTTGCAGATATTTTCCCACTTCATTAAGATACAACGCCATCTTTAAGAGTGTTTTTGTGTCGTGTCGTTTCCCCATATAAGATGACTATTGTGAACTGTATTTCTACGTCACATTCACCGACAACTTGATTAGCTATACTAGATCTGTTATTGGCCATCATATTTCCATGTTTTTCTTTACTCGTTAAGTCGATATAGCTAGAAACCTACATATGGACATTTAAAATTATAGAAAACATTGGTTGTTTTCAAATTATTGAAAAAGCGATATTTTTATTTACACGTTTAATTTTCCTAGCACATTTGAAAACTGTAGCAGTATATCTATGATACATGGTTTAATACCTTCTCAAGGTGTTTCCTCGTAATAGGTTATTGTTATTGTCACGTTAATTGTTATTGTGTTGGCATAAATTTGCATTTTATTAACTTATCAAGATACTCGGTGTAAACATTTTTCCCGGTGTACTGTACGCCAGATCGTTGCTAATAGGTATCTGAGCCCAAGGTTTGCGGACCTAGCATGGCTTGGTAGTTAAGGCGCTCGACTCGCAATCTGAAGTTCGCGGGTTTTAAAAGGTATTTATATTCCTCTAAAGTTAAGTAGAAACCTTTTCTGATCTTCGCTTTTTTATTTATACGTACAACATACTGATCCATTGCTTGGGAAGCTTGACATTACATTATTTAATGGCAGAACGTGTAGATGTTGTACTAATGATTCTTGAAACGTAATTAAGGAAAGCTGGGGACACTTGATCTTAATAATCTTGATGACATAGTATTAATTACCCAGGACCAGGGAACACTTGATCTTAATAATCTTGATGACATAGTGTTAATTACCCAGGACCAGGGGACACTTGATCTTAATAATCTTGATGACATAGTGTTCATTACCCTGGACCAGGGGACACTTAATCATACTTATCCGAGTTTCATTTGATTATAAATTAAACGTTTTAGAGCACCAGAGGCTTCTGATCATATGATGTGAATGATCATAAACAGATGGAGGATTGTTATCTGGTATCAGCGACACTTGATCACAGGATCTGAATATCATAGACTAATGGAACTCGGTTATCCAGTACCAAAACATTTGATCATACGATCTAAAAATCATAGACTGATGAGACATGGTTATCCACTATCAGGGACACTTGATCAGAAGATAAGAATATCGTAGACTGATGGAGCATGTTTATCCGGATGAGGAACACTTGATTATAGGATCTGAATATCATAGACTAATGGAACACTGTTATCCAGTACCAAAACATTTGATCATACGATCTAAATATCATAGACAGATGAGACATAGTTATCCGGATGAGGAACACTTGATTATAGGATCTGAATATCATAGACTAATGGAACACTGTTATCCAGTACCAAAACATTTGATCATACGATCTAAATATCATAGACAGATGAGACATAGTTATCCGGATGAGGAACACTTGATTATAGGATCTGAATATCATAGACAGATGAGACATAGTTATCCACTATCAGGGACACTTCTAACAGTTACTTGAAAGTTATGGGCCGATGAAGGAACGATCGACAAGCGAATTGACTTGTGCAACACCAAAATACTGAGTCGTAGATCTGTAGGTACGTCACTAAGCTAGTCTCCAGCTTTTTATCATTATCACTCCAAGGATAAACTTTTTAGAGTCGTAGATCTCTAGGTACGTCACTAAGCTAGTCTCCAGCTTTTTATCATTATCACTCCAGGGATATACTTTTTTGAGTCGTAGATCTCTAGGTACGTCACTAAGCTAGTCTCCAGATTTTTATCATTATCACTCCAGTGATAAACTTTTTTGAGTCGTAGATCTCTAGGTACGTCACTAAGCTAGTCTCCAACTTTTTATCATTATCACTCCAGTGATAAACTTTTTTGAGTCGTAGATCTCTAGGTACGTCACTAAGCTAGTCTCCAACCTTTTATCATTATCACTGCAGTGATAAACTTTTTTTGACGACGATTTCTCAAACCAACGTAATCATCATATTCTACTTTATGCCTAATGGTTGATAAAACATAATGTTTACATTGTGCCATACACGCACACATCTTTTTACATTAAACAGACGTCTCTTACATTTTGTTTAATAAACAAAGCAATAATTCAGAAACTAAGTTCAAATGTGTAGGATACTTGTATATGATATACCGATTTCATATAAAGATAAGAACAATAAACAACGGTAATCCGAGTAATTCCTAATTATATACACCCGAATCCTGCACGCTCTGAACTGATTTTATTAGCTTAATTGATGTGCAGTGTGTGTGTAAATGTTTTGATATTCATCTCTGTAATAGTTTACAATATAATCTATTGTGAAAAATGCACACTTTGTACGCGCGTGCTATTCTAAATGATATGGTAAACAGTTCAACTTTAAAAATTGGATAACAAAACTGTCTGGAGTCGTCTTCCTTACTGTCACGAAGTATAAGCACCGATTCATTAGACTATTTGGATTGACATTATTAGTCATGAGATAAGATCATTGTTTCAGTACAATAGTTGGAATGACTGTACTTGCCACGAGATGTGAATATTGTTTCAGTAGAATATTTGGATTGGCCTTGCTCACCACGAGGTGTGAACATTGTTTCAGTATTTTATTTGGATTGGCCTTGCTTTTCACGAGGTGTGAATATTGTTTCAGTATTTTATTTGGATTGGCCTTGCTCACCACGAGATGTGAATATTGTTTCAGTATTTTATTTGGATTGGCCTTGCTCACCACGAGGTGTGAATATTGTTTCAGTATTTTATTTGGATTGGCCTTGCTCACCACGAGGTGTGAATATTGTTTCAGTATTTTATTTGGATTGGCCTTGCTTTTCACGATGTGTGAATATTGTATTAGAAGAATATTTTGATTGGCGTCTTCAAGAGATGTCAGAAATATTGTTTCAGTATTTTATTTGGATTGGCGTCTTCAAGGGATATCAGGAATATTGTTTCCGTTTAATGATACTTCTTTGTCATTCATGTTCAAATTCTCAGAGTGCTTTCGCAGTATCATAGGATCGTACTTGTTAATTTCAGTGTAGAAAACATACTCTTCGTGATAGGTGTTTTTATGTATTTTGAAAACACACTTTTCGTGATAGGTGTTTTTGTGTATTTTTTTTATTAGCACCAGGAATTTCGCTTTTAGTCACTGATGAACACCTATGTCTGCTAGTTAAGATACGCCTACAGAACTGTGGAAATAATTTTATTACCGACATTTCGCTTTCGTAACATTGGAGTAAATACTTTGCACAAATTCTTCCGTACTGAGTGTTTACTCCCAGAAAACCGAAAAAGTAAAAATTCGGTAAAAAACAAACTTTTCAGGCTCTTGGGGTCGTGTACTTCTGTTCAGCTACCCCCCCCCCCTCCCCACAGAAACTGAAAGTTGTCTCCAAAAGAAACAATTATAACTAGCATCAAAACGTACTTCGTCAAAGTAACCCTGCTTTTAAACAGAAACGGATAAAAGTCTTATAAACAAAAAATAAATATTCTCATCATTACGAAAAAGCTAGATAAATCGAACTTACCAGGACTTCAAACCCTTATTGTCCAGGTCTTTATGTGATTGGTTTAGTCAATCTCACTCTGCTAGAGAGCCTTCTGTCGCCATCTTTCGGTAGAACGAAGAGTATTCTAACCTGAGAAAGCAACAAAGCCTGAGCGTACATACGGGGAATAGCAAAGAAAGGGGAACAGAGGCGAGAAAATTTTTATATCATACGTCGTGATGACCGTAAAAACAGTCCTGGTTTTCCAAAAGATTACGAGGAGACTGTCAATAGGCGAAGTCCCTTGAGAATGGAGAAAAAGAGCTAATGATGGAGTGTGTACGTGTTTATAGCGGGACAGAACAAAGAGCTAAGATAATCACTACTGTTTTGGGAATTTCGCGTGGAATAGCTACTGGCAGATACCCGGGAAAGTCTCGGGGGTTTACAGGGCTAACTTATTGATCGTAAGCACGAACTAAGTTAACCCTTAAAAAAGAAAATAATAATAAAAAAAAATCAATGAATATTAGGACGGAAAAATGCAAGGATCTTGCAGTTAAAAAAATTAGAAGCATGAGCTCGGTGTGGTTTTCACGTACAAACAGACGCTAAACTACGCGTTAGGTGGACAAATAACTGTACTGTCCCTGCTGTAAGATGACTCATTATAAATAATTGCGTGAAACAGCACCTCAATGTAGTTTTCACATACAATCAGACATTAAACTACGCGTTCGGTGGACAAATAATTATACTGGTCTTGCTATATATTACTCATTGTACACATATGTCTGAAAGTATAGTATATCAAATGGTCAGTGGAAATGACCACTACCCAAGTTTCAAGTTATGAAAAACTGAAAATATATTACGTAGCGAGCAGTAAATCTTAATTTATAATAAATAATAAATATAAATTTTAATATTTGTCACCTATCTTTTACACACACACAAATAAATAAAGTGGCTTCTGCCAGTTAAACGCTACGATTTGTTTTGATAACCTTAAAAATTAATTTTTTTCAGAGAGTGTTTGTTAAGTAAAACACAAGTGAATAGATTCATACGATAAACAGATACTCTGATATGACCTTGAGCGTGTTTACATTGTTTAACAATTTATTGACCCATTTAATTATCATTATGAAACGGCTTTATCCATTCACATATTTGTTTCGTTGCACTTCTAGGGGAAGGGGTGGAGTTGATGAATATTACATGTTTCAACTCCTTCTTCAGTATCAAACATTTATTTCTTGTTAATCGTAAAGCTACACAATCAGCTATTTGTGTTGTGTACATCACGGGTATGGAAACTGATTTTTTTAATTATCATTATGAAACGGCTTTATCCATTCACATATTTGTTTCGTTGCACTTCTAGGGGAAGGGGTGGAGTTGATGAATATTACATGTTTCAACTCCTTCTTCAGTATCAAACATTTATTTCTTGTTAATCGTAAAGCTACACAATCAGCTATTTGTGTTGTGTACATCACGGGTGTGCCCGGCATGGCCAGGTGGATAAGGCGCTCGACTCACAATCTGAAGGTCGCGGGTTCGAATCCGCATCCCACCAAACATGCTCGCCCTTTCAGCCGTGGGGGTGTTATAATGTGACGGTCAATCCCACTATTCGTTGGTAAAAGAGTAGCCCAAGAGTTGGCGGTGGGTGGTGATGACTAGCTGCCTTCCCTCTAGTCTTACACTGCTAAATTAGGGACGGCTAGCGCAGATAGCCCTCGTGTAGCTTTGCGCGAAATCCAAACAAACAAACAAACCCCTCTTTGTTCATAATCTTAAGTTTGATATTCTATCCAAACCTGAAAAGGTTCAATATAATATTGTTTCATCATCACTTTCAATAAGAAGTTGTAAGGTGCTGTTTTTGAAAAGAGAGGATACTTTTCCTAAAAAATGTCATAATTATTACAATGGAGTTATTATTTTTACACAGTACGCATAGTTGTAGAAATGTCCTATTATTTTACGTCCAAATTACTTTACAGAAAATTTAAAACTTCATGAAGCTTGAAGTAGATATTTCTCTGGGTATGAAGTTGTAAAATATCAGTTTAATCAAGAATTAATTTTAAAATATAAAATCTAACATGTATATATATATATATGAAACTGGAATTTATGTTATGATAAAAAAATGATAAATTAGAAACCCATGGACACTCACTAGTAATACTTTTAAAGTTAGTCTTATAGAACTTATTAAGTTCATAAATTCTCTATTCTTATGGTATTAATAATTTAACTTTTCTTAAAACAAAGATACATTAATCATTATTTTTAAACACTTTTATTTGACTGCATAGGCTACTCGACAAATCTTAGAAAATGCTTCTCAAGAGGCAAAACATCAAAAACATATAATTCACAACAAATGGACCCACGACACAGAGCCGATAGCGATTCACCTTCACAATCTAGTGGAAAGAAACGGTACTAAATTACGACGTCACAGAGCTAAGATACTGGACGAGTATCTGACATTTCTTAACCAAAAGGTACCAGACATATAGTGTTTTTTATTTATTTGATCGCACATTTTACGCTGAAGCTGGAAAGATAAATGAATGGACATCTAGCAGCCATCAGATCCTGTGAAAAACATATTGTTAC
>NW_013669489.1:104732-105793 GCF_000517525.1 Limulus polyphemus | reverse complement strand
CGAAATTCCAAAACAAACAAACAAACATCACGGGTATGGAAACTGATTTTTTTAGCGTACTAAGTCCAGGGACTTGCTGCTGAGCCACTGGAGGGGGATTTTTATATGAAGGCAAGCAAATAAGTACCGTTTTAAACTGAGAACTCTCAAACTATAACAATATACTGACACTTTGGTAAGATATTGTTCTAATTGTACTTAATAGTTTTATATATATAGCAGTGATTGATTGTTGTTAAGCACGAAGCTACACAAAGGGGATCTGTGCTCTGCCCACCACGGGTATTGTAACCCGGTTTCTAACGGTATAAGTCCGCAGACATACCAATGTGCCGATGTGTAGGTAGTATTATCGTCCCACTAAATTAGCGAAAATGTAAAAGGGGATGTCTAATATTTGAAATTTTACGTAAATAATGATAAAGCTGTGTTAAAATGTGTACACACTTTTTAACATTTCACGCTGAATGAGGCTTTTTTAGAGCCAAACTCGTTCAATTAGCGTCACACCAACATCGTTAGTTTAGATTTATAACAAGGAAGTTGAAGAAGCAAGTCAACTAGTTGCCGAGTTGTTTTCAACTTCATCTTTACAAATATAACAAGCACGTGCAGGTCTTGTAGAAAAAGGGGCGAGATGTTTCTCTGTACTTTGTTATGTGACGCTAAGAAATTTATTTACGTTTATTTATTCTGATTGATACTTCAACTCGTAAGCAAAGGAAAGTTCAGAGAAACAGTCGAACACGTAAAATACTCCAGTCTCTGTAGGAAATATGACTTGCAAACTGTTAAGTAAAAAGAAATAAAGATAGATAAGTCATAAGTTATTGGAGTTTGTACTCGGAGGAAATGGGGAATTAGAGCCGTATGTTAGAGTATATACTTGGAGGAAATGGGGAATTAGAGCCTCACGTTGGAGTCTATATTCGGAAGAAATAGTGTTAGAATCGTTTGTTGGAGTATATACTGGAAAAAAATAGAGAATTAGAGCCGTATGTTAGAGTATATACTCGGAGGAAATAGAGAGTTAGAGCCGTATGTTAGAGTCTATACTGGAA
>NW_013669489.1:99474-103743 GCF_000517525.1 Limulus polyphemus | reverse complement strand
AGCCGTATGTTAGAGTATATACTTGGAAGAAATAGGGAGTTAGAGCCGTATGTTAGAGTATATACTTGGAAGAAATAGGGAGCTAGAGCGCAGCAGATTTCTTGTTAAAGATAAAATCACACAAACAAAAAAGAAGAGAAAAAACTTGATCAAAATTCCAGTCTAACAGCCTTAGACAACGCCCGTGATACGAAAATTACAAGACAAATAATTGTTATGGCGTGGAAGGAATTGTTGTCTGTATTTTGATCTGATCCCTTTAACAATCGAAAAGTACAACGACTTCAAGTACAGCCTCAAACGATATTTCCAGTACTGTACTTTCTGCTTATGAAATATTATTGTTATTAAGAATTGAATCGGAGAAACCCTTATACACTGAATGTTCTAGAAAAGTTCTGTTATGAGTCAATTATTTGTATTAATCGTCAGTTATTTGTACAAATATTATCAAGGAGACAACATATACATAATAAAAATGTTATATTTTAATAATACAGGTCGTTGCCAAGGAGATCGCGTTAATTATAAAATCGTCATCTCTTAGTACAGTTGTTACGAGGGAGACAGACTTTATCATAAAACCATTATCTCTTAGTATAGTCGTTACCAAGGAAACAGCTTCTTACGAGGGTGACAGACTATCATAAAACCATTATCTCTTAGTATAGTCGTTACCAAGGAAACAGCTTCTTACGAGGGTGACAGACTATCATAAAACCATTATCTCTTAGTATAGTCGTTACCAAGGAAACAGCTTGTTACGAGGGAGACGGGTTTTATCATATAACCATTATCTCTTAGTATAGTCGTTACCAAGGAAACAGCTTCTTACGAGGGTGACAGACTATCATAAAACCATTATCTCTTAGTACAGTCGTAACCAAGGAGACAGCCTTCATTATACAGTTATCAACATTTAACCTTTCATATACATTAGTAGAATGTTTTGAAGACTTTTAATCATGTATCAGAATATTTTTCGGGTAGTTTTTATTTCTGATATATATATATATATATATTATTTAGCTAAGACGAAGTTAATTGTATACTACAAACGTTTTTATTTTAAAATCAATACGTAATATGCGGATGTCACAATTTCTTTCGATGCTAAAGGAGAGGATTTAGAAATAAATAATCGTTGCCTTTCATTTTCAATCACTCTTTTAGGTTTGAAACTTTCAGTCCAGTCTAAGCTTAGAATCATTATAAAAACACACAAACAAAAAGAACTGAAGATTAGAAGAGTAGTTGTTTGTGTGTCTGTGACATCCTACACTGGAGCTGCTAAGTTGTAAGGTTAGAATTTCAGCAGCGGTGACAATTATACAAACTGTGCTGAGCCAGGAGTGTAGATCATGGGGTACGTGTTTTTGATGATAACTTTCTGGCATAGTTCCAAACAGTTAAAAGTTACGCAACGTAAAACACGAATGTTATCATTAATGTTATTATACTTCTGTAATTTAGTGACTGGTGTACCACAGAGTAGAGTGACGAGAGTCTTGTTATGTGAAGCACCTGAGATGAGTCTCATTAATACTTAGAGCAATATAAAAATTAACTTATGACTAGCGGTAGATGCTGGAACTACAATCAGAATTATTGTTAGTATTACGGGAAACTTGGAGGTCAGACGAACGTTTAATGTAGATATTAAAAGAGGTAACTATATTTGTGGTAAGGAATATACAACTAAAACTTAAGAGTTGTAAAAAATTAAAATTCTAAAATGTTTATTTTTCAATATGTAAGGATTTGTCCAGAATGTTATGTTTCACCTTAAAGAAGGTACAATTGTCGCTAAAATAATCTTTATTGCTCTGTACGGAGGATGAACCATGTACCAAATTCTCCACGAGCATTCAGTAAAGCACAAATTGTTTAAAACGTTTGACTTGTGGTTCCAGTTGTTACCAATACTGTAGTTGTATTATAGCAACTCCGTGTTAAGCTTAAAAGTAAAATGAAAATATCCAACGAAGTCGTACTATCTTATCGCTTTCTTACGTGTTCAGATACAATTAACTAGACATTTCATTGTTTATATCATTTAATGCACTCATAGAAAAAAACAAGAAGAAATATATACAAAATATTATTGTCAGACATGTTCATGACATGACTAATTAAATAACCTATGAATTACCACAAATTCTTGTAAACTTAATTTTTAATGTGTTGAAATGTTGGACGTAGCTGCTCTTACTGTAGGCAAAGATATTATATTCCTCCTAAAAACTTATGGGGAGGCATTGCTTTGTGATTCTCTAGGTTTGAGAAAAAATGTACTGTTTGGAGTTAGTACTTTTGTATTAGATGAAGGGAATATAATCCCCCATAAGACTAATATATCTAGATATGCAGGGAAGACATTATCCTGTAATATTTTAAGTTTGTAAAGGAGTCTACTGTTTTCAGTTGGCACAATACATTTGAACATGGTAGTCAAAAGTTTATAACTGAAGCCAATTTGAGCGCTTCATTAAAATCCACATACGAGAACAAGGTTTGTGTATGTAGAACAAATTCAGTTGGTATCTGTTGGTCTTCTAGTTGTTAAACGTCCATAAATGAGGACAAGTTTTGTGTATGTAGAACAAATTCAGTTGGTATCTGTTGGTCTTCTAGTTGTTAAACGTCCATAAATGAGGACAATTTTGTGTATGTAGAACAAATTCAGTTGGTATCTGTTGGTCTTCTAGTTGTTAAACGTCCACAGATGAGAACAAGGTTTGTGTATGTAGAACAAATTCAGTTGGTATCTGTTGGTCCTTGTCCTCATCTGTGGACGTTTAACAACTAGAAGACTAACAGATACCAACTGAATTTGTTCTACATACACAAAACTTGTCCTCATTTATGGACGTTTAACAACTAGAAGACCAACAGATACCAACTGAATTTGTTCTACATACACAAACCTTGTCCTCATTTATGGACGTTTAACAACTAGAAGTTTGTGTATGTAGAACAAATTCAGTTGGTATCTGTTAGACTTCTAGTTGTTTTACAGGTTGTTTCGTTATCCGATGATGAAAATAAAAGTAATGTTTCCAGATTTTATATTTTTCAACAGTGCATCAATGTAGTAGATAGTCATTCATACAGTTTCAGACATTGCAAATAAGTTGCACTGTCTTCAGACCTTCTTATATCACGTCAAACTACTTGTATGTGGCAAAATTTGTTCACGAAATATTAGTTAGAAACGAGTTAAATAATTCAAGATTATTTACGTGGAGAGTCATCTGATGAAAATGGTCGATCTGCTTCCAGAATTTATTATATAAAATTATTCAGGACTTTGTACGGAGCTCTGGATGGTATAAAAAGTATGGACACTTGATATTCTAGATGTTCCGAGTGGGCACAAATCAAATATACTTAAATGAGCCATGCTTCGTACATGTAGTCAATCCCAACAACGTTTCGATTTGTGGTTCCAACTTCCAGTTTTATGCAGTATTAATTGTGTCACAGCTGTTTTCACCAATTTCTGGGTTGCACATGTTTTCAGTTTTGTTGCCTCTGAACATTAGATTATATAATGTTCAAAAGTTAGATTAAATAAGAAGTTATTTTGTTGCATAGATTTATATAATCTAATGTTCAGAAGTTAAATTTAAAAACGCTGTTCTATTGCATACATTTATCCAATTTCATATTAGAGAATATAAATTCATTAAGAGTTTTGAATTAATTACACATTATCAATTTGTTTTATAGATGTTTCTAATTTCATATTTAAAAGCTGAATTCGTTACATTTTTTTTTGATGTGACGGCCTCTAGTAGGAACTTTAGAACTGTATTGGAATTTTTTTTTCTCAAATTGTACAAACGGTGATTTTTAAAAGTTAAACATAATTAGGCTTTAAGTTGCACGTGGCTGTACTGATATCCATTACGAAAACTTAAACTATTTTTAAGTTGAGAAACATAGAATTTGGTTTTCTTTCCATCGTGGCACACCCTGCTGCTATCGTACCAAGTGTATTTCAAAGCCTATTCAGGTTTGGAATACGTACAGAATGGAGCAGTATGGGATTATCGATGATAATATTTTGATTGAATTATCAATTTTGTTCATGTCGGTTTCACTTACTGATCATGGGCTTTCTGTTCATTTAATACGATATCCTCAACTTTAAAAGTGTCACAGAAATCTAACTTTTCGATCAAGTATGTAACTTTGATCTTTATCAACTGGCACCTCTTTGATTAGCCCATACACTCAAGTGTATATAAATACAACCTTTATTAA
>NW_013669489.1:94966-98474 GCF_000517525.1 Limulus polyphemus | reverse complement strand
TTTACTGGCCTGAACACTAATGTGTGTAAGTATAATTATTTACTGGCCTGAACACTAATGTGTGTAAGTATAACTTTTTACTGGCCTGAACACTAATGTGTGTAAGTATAATATTTACTAAAGTGTGTAAAAATAAGTTTGAAAATGTAATTTTTGACAATCTGTACTGTCAAATACATTGAGATTTTGTTTATAGACATCAATAAAGTATGTTAACATGATCTTGGTAAAGTTTTACCTTAAAGTATATGAGTATCACCTTTCTATACTTTTGCGTTTTAAATTTGTGAATAAAGTGGCGAGGCCTGTGAATAATGAATATACAAACCTGTACATCGGGGAGATCCGAAAAATAACGTATAAAAAATTGTTAACAGCATAGCATTAACAATTTTATATATTTTACAACCCCGGAACATAGCTTGAAATTTGCTTAATAATTCATAAAAATCGTAAAAACATTGAACGCAAACGTAATGCTGTATGAACAAATAACATGAAACTGAAGGTCTTGAATCGGATTAGTATAGTTTAAACACGTATAAGCATTTCTGCTCTTTTAACTAACAAGAAACGTGTTACTAATATATATATGTGTGTGTGTGTGTACTTATACTTCCAGGATGCCATTAGTAGAAGAACATCTAGCTCAGAAGTTTCATATAATTAACAAGGAAAGCCTTGAATTACTTGGCTGTGCTGACTAGTGGTTAACATATCGGGCTGAGTACCGTAGGGTACGAGAAGTGATGTCGCCGAATGTGATCAGATATGGGTGTGTAATAATAGCGACAGTCAATCTAAAAAATCTGTTCAAGAAGATGGTCTCAGCACTTACGGAGGGGGTGCTGTTGGAATACAGCCATTCCTCGTTTCAGTAGTTCAAAATTAAGAAATGGGTATACAAGAATCCTGGTGGTCTCGGTTTTTTAATGGAACTGTGTGTGAGGTACCATCTTTGAAACGTTGTAATGCTGTTAGTAATTAGTACAAAATCATACATGTGAACAACTTTACTGTGTTAATAGTGACATAAGAAATTTATAAAGCTTGTTGTAGAATTTTCGCGCAAGGCCATACAAAGGGTTAACTGCGCAAAGCCGTCCGTAAAATACATGATTAAGAGGAAGGTAGCTAGTCAACAGCTCTTGGACTACTCTTGAGGCAACAGGAAGCGAATCATAAATCCTCGAATTCAATGTCCGGCCACGCTCAACCAAATTTAAAATAAGTCATGGAGACTTTTAATCTCAAAATGATACTTTGCGCGACAGAATTATGCCGTAGAGTTATAGATGTAAACGTTTTTTTTCACTAATGAATGACTCGATTCAAGAAGCTTTTGAGAGCACAAGTGTAAATCTTCCCATGGGCACAAATTATGTCAAATTTTACTCCTTTTGGGCTTCACACGTTCTTGTGAGCACCTGTCCAGCAATAAAACCTTGATGAGTTAAGTTTCAACATTATGTAAAAATTATATCAGTGACGTTTTTCGTAGAAAAATTGCGGGTTTGTTTCCATGGGAGAACATATCTGACCAGACAGTGTGAGGTCACACATAGATATGCGTGAATTGGAGGGTGTTAAAGACGTATTTTGTTGACGGAGTGGGGGTGGAATGAGCTTCTGGTGTATATTCATTGTATATTTTTTCTTCTTGAGATGTGCCTTTAAAATAGGTTTAGCAATTTCAAATAAGCTAGCTTAACGTGTTATTTAAATTTTTACAACACTAACTTATGATATGTTCTTTTGATGATTTTAATGTTTTGATCCTTTATTTTTTCAGCAAGTGCAAGAGAAGACCTCCGTATACGCACTTGCGTATTGGAACAGTGAAAACGTTGTCTGACTAAGAACTTCTTTTTTTTTGATGTGAAGTTACGTTTGTACATCATAGTCAAAAAGGTGAGTATGGCTATTTTGAAATCACGAGTTTTGTCGTAGTTACGGGTGAATGGTAAGCTTAAAGAAATTGTTCGTTGATTAATTTTTTGTTGATTTTAGTTTGAAAAAAGTCGCGACTTAGCTGTTTTGGAAATAAGTTTAAAAGGAAAAAGCACCTATAGTGTGTGTTATGGTCACAATGTAAAAGAATAGTAACCTTAAGAAACAAAAATACAGTGTTGTGTAAGACTGGGCGACTGTTTCCTTTGAAATATTTCACTGTGTTTTAGTCCAAAATTTAACAAAAAAACTTTGTTTATAATAGTTAATAGTAATTCCCACATCTGTCCATTGTTAATAACCCGTTAAACATGAAATGACTAATCGTAGGATTTGTCTTTTCATACAAACCCTTGTTTGGTTAAACCTAGTCCATATTTCTCACAGCGAATGGTCTGTAAGAAAATACAAGTTGTATCGTTATTGTTTAGTAACAATTAATCATCGCTACCGTCTGTTGTCTAATACCTTAATGTTGCTTGGAGAATTCTGAAATCGGTTTTACCTTTGAAAAGATAATAATGTACTTGGTTCTCAGACTTTTCACACGATCTGTTACTTTAATATTGGTGCTTGAATGATGATGATCCGAGGAAATATGATTCGCTATTAAGGAAAAACATGTATCGTTAAATCAGAGAATCGTTTGTCAATAATCGATGTCTCCCCCTCGGAGGTAAGTTTCGAGACTAGCATTTCTAAAATCCGGGGTTCGATTTCCCGCAGTAACTTTCATTCTCAGAATGAACGGACCAATGGCTAGAGAGAAACTCTTAAGAAAACAAAACAGAAATATAATTTAAATAGTAGAAGAAATTTAATTGGAGTTTCATATAAAGACTACTACTATACAACTGTAGCTACACCTAGTAATGGCTTATGGTTAGTATGACCGAGTAGAGGATCCAGGAGTTCGTGGTTCGCGCCCAGTTGCCGCAAAAACACGTTCCTCACTCCGGGACCGTGGGTTCCTTCCTTCTAGGCGTATCAGTTCAAAATTAATATAATCTGCTTGCAGGTAGTCCTTGGATGGCTTTGCGCAAAAAATTCTCAAACAAACAAATATCCTGGAAAATTACGATAATACAAAATATCATTTAGATCATTTTATGGGAAAGAAACGTATGCGGTTACAAAAGAAGATTGTTTGCTCTAAACGTTTAACACACACACACACCAGGTAATAATTAGAAAGTGAAACCCGTATTTCAAATAGTTAAAAAGTTCTTGTCAAAGGGAAGAAAATGTAACCGGAGGCACATAGAAAATCACAAGTTTTATTCAGGAAAGTTTGGATATTGTACAGAGAGTTTCTGAAGCTGCAATAGAAGATATTCATTATGCTTTCCGTCATTCTGAATCAGCCCATGAAGTATATCCTTAAATGAGGTTACTGCGAACATAGGACTCTGCGAAGCTTTGAGATTCGATATTTAAATCTACATCAATTTTGAACTTGGCTCAAAGCTACACGAGGGCTATCTGCGCTAGCCGTCCCTAATTTAGCAGTGAAAGACTAGAGGGAAGGCAACTAGTCATCACCACCCACCGCCAACTC
>NW_013669489.1:89864-93966 GCF_000517525.1 Limulus polyphemus | reverse complement strand
TTGGGCTACTCTTTTACCAACGAATAGTGGGATTGACCGTCACTTTACAACCCCCCCAGGGCTGAAAGGGCGAACATGTTTGGGATAGGGATTCGATTCCGCGACCCTCAAATTGCGAGTCAAACGCCCTAACCACCTGGCCAACTTTAGAATTTAACATTTAATTCAGTCTATATACTTGGAACCTATTTCCTTGTAAAAAATCTTTTGTACCATTCCTCATCCAGTTGTTTAAGTACTTTATATCTGTTGTTTTTAGAAAGATTTAATTTGTCTTTCGTTCTCGGAGAGATTTACTTTTATACTCATTACTCATTGTGTGTAGAAACACTTTTCATAAATAAAGAAACCATTTTATATTTGGATTCAGCGTATATACCCTATGATCTATATATGCATAGCCGATTCGACTTGATTCGAATATATGATCCGGTTCGAAAAAAACTTGTGATTCGCATTATATCTTGTAGATAGGGTCATTGATTCGCGCAATATCTTGTTACACTACACGCACTTTATTCAACTCACCAAGCTTCACGGTGGACCAGTAGTAAGCTTATAACACTAAAGATTAGGGGTTCGATCCATGTGGATAGTACATCAAATAGTACATATTAAGCAAATAGCCCACCAGTACCTTATTGTTGATAAAGAGAAAGACACATAAAATCATTGTTAGTTTACATGAAAAGCGATTTAGATATGCAGTACAACTTGGTTTTAAAGCACTCTTTCCCATGTCTAATTTTTTCAGAATAAAACGCACGCCTCTGGCGACATTTATGCCCTTCGGATAAGCACTTTATAAAGATTCAACCATTTCAAACATGGAGTTTCCTTTATAATCACACCCCTCCTCCGCGCGCGATTGGTAGAATTAGGTAAAAACCATTTCATAAAGAACAACATGATTTTGGCTTGCTATCTAGTTGTTCAAGACTATCATACCCTAAAAACATGATATGGTAAATGTTATCTCGCCGAAAGCAATATTTAAGCTTGAGAGCTTCTAAATCTAAAACTTGGGGTTAGATATCCGCGGTGCATAGGTACAGCGCAGATAGCCCATTCTTCAGTTTTGCGCTCCAAACAAACATTGTCGGTCACATTATCCATAATCCAATCGCACGTTCTTGCAGTTATGAGGGTCAGATGGTATTCGTGTCTGCATGAGAAGGTGCAATGATTTAAAACACTAATATGCATGCATGAGAAGGTGCAATGATTCAAAACACTAATATGCATGCACGAGAAGGTGCAATGATTCAAAACACTAATATGCATGCACGAGAAGGTGCAATGATTCAAAACACTAATATGCATGCACGAGAAAGTGCAATGATTCAAAACACTAATATGCATGCATGAGAAGGTGCAATGATTTAAAACACTAATATACATGCATGTATCATATTGATTCATTCGTTGATTATACGTATATATACACTGGATCATTTTACTAAACATTTACTTTTTTTAACATGTATATTAGTGTCTTAAATCGTTGCACCTTCTCATGCATGTATATTAGTATCTGAACTTCTCATGTGTGCGTATTAGTGTTTTGAATCATTGCACTTTCTCGTGCATGCATATTAGTGTTTTGAATCATTGCACCTTTTCATGCATGTATATTAGTGTCTGAAATCATTGCACCTTCTCATGCATGTATATTAGTGTCTGAAATCATTGCACCTTCTCATGCATGTATATTAGTGTCTGAAATCATTGCACCTTTTAAGGACATAAAGTGACTTGGTAACATCACGTGCTTTTTCGTCATACACCATGACATCCACCGAACCACTAATACCGGTAGGGAAATACGGAGTTTTAAACTTTCTAATGCTTGTGCCCGGCATGGCCAGGTGGATAAGGCGCCCAAGAGTTGACGGTGGGTGCTTGGTTTGTTGCTTTCTCTCTCTAGCCTGTCAGATCAAAATTAGGGACGGCTATGCACGGATAGACCTTATGTAGCTTTGCGCTAACTTTTATCAAACAAGCACCAAACAAACCGTTTGACCCAGGCGGGTGAATGCCATGTTTGTTAAACATAAGAGGGCCCGGCATGGCCAGATAGTTATGGAGCTCGACTCGCAATCTGAGGGTCGCGGGTTCGAATCCCCGTCCCACCAAACATGCTCGCCCTTTCAGCCGTGGGGGCGGTATAAAGTGACGGTCAATCCCACTATTCATTGGTAAAAGAGTAACCCAAGAGTTGGCGGTGGGTGGTGATGAGTAGCTGCCTTCCTTCTAGTCTTACACTGCTAAATTAGGAATGGCTGGCGCAGATAGCCCTCGTTTAGCTTTGCGCGAAATTCAAAAACAAACAAACTAATGCTTGTTTACAGTTAGAGGTCGCTTCATTCTTCGGCCATGAAGGAATTGTCCCATTATCTCAACTAGATCGAGAAAAACGTCCGTAAAGTCTGTGATGTATGGATTGATAGGTAGACTTGTTGTGTTAATACCTGCCAATGACAAGAAATGTGTTGTCACCTCACGTGGTTGAAACACTTACAATTGCGTAAGTAAAAATTCCCGAGGATGTTTTAAAACATTACAAACCGACATCTTTCTGGTTTTCCTTGTTGGCAACCTATAAGCGGGCGTCTTTCATTATTGGCAAAATCTCTTTAAAATTGTGCACACATTTATACTTAATATGAAGAAACGCCAAGTAAATATTTTTTACTTGGCACATTTAACATAAAATACACCAACGTCTTCTTTCTCCACATAAAAACAAGTTTAATAATTAATACTTCTCCTTGCAGAGTTTCACCAGAAACCATCTACAACGTTACACAACAAACGGATAATCCGACCAATGTTCAAAATAGAATTACTGTAGCAAGATCTGTTGTCAGACTTCAACACAAGCTTTCAATTATCGCGCCTGTACGCTCATTAGTATACGTGAATAGACCGATGTTTTAAAGTTCGTACTTGCATCTTCTCCTTGGGTACTGGGAACGGTGCCGAAAGGTTGTCAAAATCACTTGAATTTACGAAATAATCTCAAGGTGCTGTCTGCCATTCGGACAACCTTTCGGTACTGTCATTGACGCTGGAATATTTTTTTTGTATTGGGGCGCTGGAATCTATTAAGTAAAATCAAAACCCCTGTATGTGATGAGAACCACCCAGGTGCAGCACCCCGTACATCAAGTCAGGGGAGGGGTGGAGCTACTGCATCTCCAGCACCCATATTTTCCGCGCCCTTGGGTACAGTCACTAGTACACAGGGAAAAGACGTAAGTACGCACTATAAAACAACAGTCCATCCACGCACTAATGAGCTAACGGGCGCGATAATTGAAAACTTCTGTTTAAGATATCGCCGTCTGTGCTACAGTAATTCTATTTTCAACGTTCTTCAGAAAATCCCTTTGTTGTGTAAAGTTGATAATAGTTTCCGAAGAAACTGTAACGCAAAATGTTGAGCATTATAGATATTCGTCAACTGGAGAAAAAAATCCTTTGTGTATTTATATATATATAAAAACACGTGTATACTTTCATTAAACTTCAATTTTTAACTGGAAACTACAAGAGCAGGTTTAATTCACAAATACGTAGTATGTTTAAGCAAGTAACTAAGTCCAGTTATCCAATACGTTCACACGTGTAGGTTAATAAATTCAGAACAGTAGTTTTTCCTCCCTGTCTTTAAACTTTGCATTTATTTTATTTTTAACCCTTCAACATTAATATAAAAGGTTTGAAGTTTTAGGTTTCTTATACCTACGGTTAGATTATAATTACCTAGCGGTTGTTTGTCTATTGTTAACCACAAAGCTACACAATGGGTTATATCTGATGCCCACTGCAGATATCGAAACCCTATGTTTAGCGTTATAAGCCCTCAGACTTACCACTGACCCACTAGGGAGAATTATCTATCATACGATCAAAGCAAAATAACTACATATCACAACTAGAAAATACCTTGGTGAATGATGTAGCTAACTCTATATACCATTCAAGCTAAGAGTACGAGAAAATACCTTGTTGAATGATGTAGTTAACTATATATACCATTCAACTTGTTGAATGATGTAGTTAACTCTATATACCATTCAACTTGTTGAATGATGTA
>NW_013669489.1:87976-88864 GCF_000517525.1 Limulus polyphemus | reverse complement strand
TCTTACACTGCTAAATTAGGGACGGCTAGCACAGATAGCTCTCGTGTAGCTTTGCGCGATATTCAAAAAACAAATAAACAAACATAAGAGTTAAGGACGTAAAAAAAACTGGTTTAAAAGACATTCGAAACACAAATGCATTACTTGTTATATGTCCACTAAAACTGTGCTTGTAAGCTGCTTGAGAGATCAAAGGTGCTACTTCGAAAAGCACCTTTGGATATAACCAAGTTTTTCTATCTTCCCGAGTTTCTCGTGGGAACAGTTGTACAAAAAACTACACGTAGGTTAATCGAAGTAAATGTAATATGATTTTATGAGTTTTTTATTTTTTATTCAAATCTTAGTGATTCTCGTGAAGCGACTCGGAAAGTTGTCATCAATGTTTTTCATTATCTTCACAGAATCTCTAAAGCTATAGCATGTGTGCAGTATACCCAACAAAGACGCATCATTAAAGCACATAAAAATACGAGTTCATTCAACTAATAACACACAGTTGTTTCCGCGTGAATTACGGTTAGTGTACTAAAACAGTGAGTGTCACGTGCATAGAAAGCTCTTAATAAGTAAAAATAAATGTGAAGCCTAATCTGTCATTCGATTCGTCACTTGTCACTGAATTATACCGGTTTCGGGGAGTTCTACCCCCTCATCCTAATTTCTTGAAGCCGATATAACTCGGTGACATGTGGCGAAGAATCCAAAGATAGATTACCGTATTTTTCGGTGTATAAGACACACTTTTTTACCCCAAAATTTGATATTTAAATCTGCTTGCGTCCTATACACCGAAGGTATGAACAATATATGTATGTATTTATACGATATACACAATCCTTGTGTAAATATATTTAAATAGACATGCATAGTTTAGTTCAATTGAAT
>NW_013669489.1:78111-87013 GCF_000517525.1 Limulus polyphemus | reverse complement strand
GTATCAAATTGAATTTTTGTTCAATAAAAATCTTTCAAATGCGACTGTAGCTTTTCCCCCCCCCCAAAAAACTTTGTCTTCAAAAATAAGGGTGCGTCTTATATTCAGAAAACTAGGGTACGCTTCATATTTATTTTTAATGTCTTAAACGGTTTGCCTGCTGAGTAATATAGGAGAAGAATTTATTAGCATAAATGCTATATATTCTTCAAATCTTGTATAGATATAGATGCACTGTGGTGAGTAAGAGACAACTATAAACACTACACACACAGTATGTTCAGGTAGGGGACGAAAGTATTTAGAAGACGTCTTATTAATGTCGTGCAATTATTATACAATCACTAATTAAACACATATGTAAACATTGCAGCTCAGTGTGTTGCGCAGAGTTTTCAGTTGACAAATTTTACTGTATGATTTTGGTGCAAGTTTTCGTTTCCTTTCATGTTGGTGTGACGTAACCGTTCACATGTTTCACAAGTACAGTCAGTCATCATTGCTGTAATACAGTACAGAATAAAGTAAACCTAATCAGATGTATATCAGTGTTGTAAACAACCTTTCAACCATTAGAGCACTTGAGATAATGGTTAAACCTAATCAGATGTATATCAGTGTTGTAAACAACCTTTCAACCATTAGAGCACTTGAGATAATGGTTAAGCCTAATCAGATATATAGCAGTATTGTAAACAACCTTTCAACTATTAGAGCACTTGAGATAATGATTAAGCCTAATCAGATGAATATATCAGTGTTGTAAATAACTCCCTAAGCATTAGAACACTTGAGATAATGATTAAGCCTAATCAGATGAATATATCAGTGTTGTACGTAACCCTCCAACCATTAGAGCACTTGTGATAATGGTTAAGCCTAATCAGATGAATATATCAGTGTTGTACGTAACCCTCCAACCATTAGATCACTTGAGATAATGATTAAGCCTAATCAGATGAACATATCAGTGTTGTAAATAACTCTCTAAGCATTAGAGCACTTGAGATAATGATTAAGCCTAATCAGATGAATATATCATTGTTGTAAATAACTCTCTAAGCATTAGAGCACTTGAGATAATGATTAAGCCTAATCGGATGTATATCAGTGTTGTACGTAACCCTCCAACCATTAGAGCACTTGAGATAATGGTTAAGCTCAATAATATATATAGCAGTGTTGTAAACAACGCTTCAACCATTTAGAGCACGTGACGTAATGGTTAGTCTATTTATGTATTGTTGTGCTGATAGCTTAGAGCATGATGTTTCATATTTTTGTCCATATATATTTATTTCATTGTGTTGCATGTATTTTAACAGTTTTTAAGGTTTTCCTATGATGACATCTTTTTATGGATATTTATTTTCTTAATTGACTCTGGACACGTATAATATTTTCCCTGCAGCTTAAATTCTGAGCTTCTATATAATGTTTTTCAGGCTAAAGTATAACCCATGTAAGGTTTCCGAGCTAAAGTTTCTTTAACCGAAAGCATGTGCATCAAGCGAAACGATATGTTATTTCAAGTCCTTCCGAATTTTTAGTTTTTTTAGGACGTTTCGAACACCAATCTGAGTTAGTTTCAGGTCTGTCCGATCGATTCAGGACGAATACTGAAACGTTAAAAACAAACAGACGAAAACAGAGCAATTGAAAATGTGGAGCCTGAATACGTTTTTATAGCAGATAGTCCAGTTAAGGCGATATCTGTTTTTCAGAACGATTCTATGAAGCTATACAATTCTGAACGAAAATTAAAGCAGTTTACGGGTTAATGTGAGTAATAAGTAAGAAACAAGATTATCTTTAGATTGAAAGAAATAAAAAAAAAACTTTGTTAATAAGTTATTGGTGCTACGTTGTCAAAATGTTGCCTTTCTTTCTAAAGTTGTCTTGGTTAACACAGATTTATTTGACTTCAAAGAAAACTAACTATTCAGGCCTCTTACACACAAGTTTTACAAATTATGCCGATATCAAAAGTCCACTTAAAGGATTGACGAGATTAAAAACAAAAAAAAAAACGAAGTCATAGTCATTGCCCACCGTTTTTCAGTCATAAATCTCAATGTGCTTTTCTTACTGCTATTCGAAAAAATCCAATTGCTAATGTTCTACGTTACGCTTTTGATATAATCTGTGAATCACTGGATTTGGACAGCTTTTTAAATAAACAATAACAATCAGATTAACACAACGTGCGGTATATCTTATCTTTAAAGAAACCAGAGTATCACACTTTTCACCAACGATTATAAAAAAACAAAAATCATTCTTGGAAATTGCCAGTTTTTATGGTGTCAGGGTCATTTTTGGTCTGACTATACAAAAGACTGTGTATTCACAATTTTTGACGTCACAGACGATCAGACGTCATGAAACTGGATGCATTAGTATGATACTCCGCCTTGAAAGAAAAAAGGCTCGACAAGAGGAATAATGTGAATAAATAAAAAAAAACGGATACATTATTCATGATTATCAAGTTCTACCACGCATGCTCGTCATTATTACAAGCTCCTACATCAGATAATGCATGCAGTTGTTTCTATTCCACGAACTGTTTAAGCCCGACTGACCCAAGGTTATATATTATGACGGGTAATTATTTCCACTATGATACACAAATTACATCGAAATGTTCATAATATAAAGCAATCAGCACAAAGCATCTCGAGTCTATGTACGCTTATTTAATAAGTATTTTCATCTCCCATCATATATTAAAAAGTCTAATACAAAGCAGAATAACCTGTAGCCTAGTGATTAGCGTGCCCGACTGTGAATCCAAGGGACTATGGCTCCGTTGCTGCATAAACGCACTTCGTACTTTGAGGCCGTATGTGTGTTATAAGAGTAACAGTCAAATCCAATTATTCGATTAGGGTAGCCAGAGAGTTAGAAGTAGGTGCGATTGACTAGCTGCCTTCCCTCTATAGTCTATCATTTCAAAATGAGAGACGGCTAGCATTGATAATAGCTATAGTGGTTTGGCATGAATTTTCGACACAAACTAACCTGTGTGTTAAATATCATGAAATATTTCATGTGTGGTAATATTTAATCCAAACGCAATAGATGACATTAAAAGTTTAAACCTTGACTGTTATTAAACCTGTGAGCTTAACTTTTTTTTTTCTGATTCAATCACCTAGGAGTAATTTTATCCCTCATAAACATTCCAATATCTTATCTTGAATAAACGTTCCAAGTTATAAGTGAACAATGAAATCTTACCTTTGATAAACGTTCCAAGTTATAAATGAACAATGAAACTTTAGCTTTGATGAATGTTCCAGAAATGAATGAACAATGAAACTTTAGCTTTGATAAACGTTCTAGAAATGAATGAACAATGAAATCTTAGCTTTTATAAACGTTCCATAAATGAATGAACATTGCAAACTTTAGCTTTTATAAACGTTCCAGAAATTAATGAACAATGAAACTTTAGCTTTGATAAACGTTCTAGAAGTTAATGAACAATGAAACTTTAGCTTTGATAAACGTTCTAGAAGTTAATGAACAATGCAAATCTTAGCTTTTATAAACGTTCCAGAAATTAATGAACAATGAAACTTTAGCTTTGATAAACGTTCTAGAAATTAATGAACAATGCAAATCTTAGCTTTTATAAACGTTCCAAAAATTAATGAACAATGAAACTTTAGCTTTGATAAACGTTCCAGAAATTAATGAACAATGAAACTTTAGCTTTGATAAACGTTCCAGAAATGAGTGAACAATGCAAATCTTAGATTTGCTACAAGTTTCACAGATAAAAAACAATGAAACGTAAGCCTGAATATAATTTCGAGAAATAGCTTATATTTTGATTATAAAAATACAAATCTACCCTTTCCACCATGCCCTAAAAATATGAATAGTTAAATCAACTTAACATACATGTTACAGGATAACAATTTTGAATTTATTAAACAAGTTGATTAATATATTGCACAAATTTAGTGTTCAAAAATAATAATAATAAATCATTCAATTTAATTTGAGCATGTATTTCGAAGCTGAATCATGCAGCAAGATACATGTAGAGTTTCCTGTTACATTTAAAGAGACACTGTTGTTATGAGCATTGTAAGAGGCACGTGCATGAACTAGTCTTGATTTTTCCTCTCCTCTGAAGAGTATTTTTCACAAATCTCTACTGGAAACTATAAGGTAGAAGCTGATTGACGTAGACCTTAATGTAGAAGATCATTCAAACGGTTGAACAATTATATTTAACGGGAAGACAGTCCTAATATAAAATAGTGGATAACAAGCTATATTTCCACAACCTTTGTGGTTAAATCGGAAGATACTATATCATATATCAGTGTCACAAATGTAATAAAAAATAATTTTTAGATGTATCAAAAGCTATTGTTTGTACATTATGCCTTGTGCCCTATTCAAGCCCCCCAGTGGCACAGCGGTATGTCTGTGAACTTAAATTAAGCCCCCCCCCCAGTGGCACAGCGGCATGTCTGTGGACTTACAACGCTATAAACCGGGTTTCGATACCCGTGGTTGGCAGAGCACAGATAGCCCATTGCGTTGCTTTGTGCTTAATTCTAAACAAACAAACAATCAACCAGATTAAGCCCCCCAGTGGCACAACGCTAGAAACCGGGTTTCGATACCCGTGGTTGGCAGAGCACAGATAGCCCATTGCGTAGCTTTGTGCATAACTACAGATAAACAAACAATCAACCAGATTAAACCGCTTTTATTTAAACAACAAACAACTACTACTCTCATTAGAAAGGTAAGTATAAAAAGGTCAATCACGTTTCAAGGAATTTAGCTGTGCAGAAGAAATGGAAAACAATATTTCTAAACATTTTTAAACGTGATCTAGTTATCTTTGAAATGGTTTTGTCCGATAAAACTGACCATGACCTTTTACCGTTTCCTATTTTCAGCGCAGAATACACGTGCTCGACATTTACTGCAAGCTCTAGATTTCATATTTGGCGTGCTTATGCCCGAGTGAGGATTGTTCGTAAACGTGCAATAGCTCGTGCTTAGGAACCGGGAGTTGGGTTTATTGACAAGGGCGTTCCCCTTCAGCTGTCATCGTACGTTGTAATGTTGTAACTGCAATACTCTCAATGTGATAAAACGGTGTTATTTGTTTGTCTGTTGGGTTCAATGTTTTATTATAAGTATTAAACATAAAACTAAGACACATCAAATATCAGAATCAATTCGTGCCAGTTTTATTTACAAAACTATGTTCTGGGCAACATCTAGAGGCGAAAGAATACAATCAAACCACCACTGTATTATGATCATGAGGATCCTTTAAATAAAGGGAACTATAGGAACCCACTATTTATCTATCTATCGTTCGTTCGTTTTACACATTCGTGATTAAAGTAAATTTATCTCTTCTTCATTACAAAGTAAAAACGCTACATGGCTTTTGGTTTTACTTTAACGATGTGTTTAGTGTAGCTTGAACTAGCCAATCAGTGGTGCGATGCTTAGCTCTGTACAGATGTACAATTTAAAACTACATGAATTACAGACTACTTGCTGAATAATTATTGGCCAAACTTACATCAGATAATGAAAAAATAATTAACAAACATTTATATGATAGAACAACGCAATAATTTTAAGATAAATACCACTGTGTAACAATATGAACTAGCAGAGACTCGCAAACATTTGCGGTCAAATGAATATCTTTATTGCAACAGTACTTCTTTAAATACAGGATTTCTAGAGTAATACAAAATAATTCCAATCGCAGACAAAAAACTACAAGTCCACTTGTCTTAGTCCTAACATTAGCTAAGCCTTTATTAAGTACGGCCTATATTCGATAAAAAGATAAATTAACACTGTAACTTGTTTATGCTTTTTGCTGTAGTTTAGTTAGGGCTAAACTTTATCGTACTTAATATTATCAATAAATAAACTTATAATGTTATTTTACGACCCAACGTTAGACTTTTTTTTTTTTTACAAACTTTGATAAGCTTTTAACATGTTGTACAAAATGTCTACTGAAGTATATTTCCGTTGAAATGAAATATGTGCACATTTTCAGAACAGAAAAAATCTGAGTATTATTATTATAATAGATAAAATGTTATTTGTTTGTGAAACTGCCATCATTTGCTATTCTGGCTTGCCTATTTCGTAATCTGTAGATTTTTATCGTATTGTGAAAAACCTGTATCAGCAGCTAGTGAGATTACCTGAAATATTGTCGTTTTCCTGCTTAAATGTTTTTGTGTAACCAGTTCGTTGTTAGAGACATCTATCTAACAGTTTCGTGGACGGATGGAGTTTCTTTTTGGAAATTCTTGGATTAATACCCGACATGGCCAGGTGGTTAGGGCGCTCTTCTCGCAATCTGCGGGTCGCGGGTTCAAATCCCTATCCCAAACATGTTCGCCCTCTCAGCCGTGGGGGCGTTATAATGTGACGGTCAATCCCACTATTCGTTGGTAAAAGAGAAGCCCAAGAGTTGGCGGTTGGTGGTGATGACTAGCTGCCTTCACTCTAGTCTTACACTGCTAAATTAGGGACGGCTAACGCAGATAGCCCTTGTGTAGCTTTGCGCGAAATTCAAAAAACCAAACCAAAACCTGTTCAACCGAGTTTAGGATATGGTAGTGCGTCATCTGCCTTGAGTTTAAGACTGATCTGCCATTAAGATGTTTTTTGAAAAACTCTGGTACCATACATTTTCCTTTACAAAAATAAGACACACCCTTTGACGTACAGAGTAAAAGTTATTTATTTATTTGTTAGTCTCGTGTCTATTTGTAATGCATCAAGAAACGTCACCACCACCAACTCCCGGGATTCGAAACGCTACACAATATGGTAAACAAAAGACAAAACGTTCTTACCAATTGAACTAGGGAGCTAAACCTACTACTATGAATACTCTTTAAACCGTGCCCCAAACTATCCGACTGTCGCAGGAGTCAGCGAGGGGTCATGAGCTTGTGGTATTTATAAAGAAACCTCGCGACATTAGACAGCCGCATGGAACCATATTTATGCGGGTCGAAATTTTTATATACATACACATATATATTAAAAAAAAGCTTGGAAAAAAAGAAAACTGTTTACGCTGTTCATCTAAAAAAGTTGGCCATTTTGTAGTTGTGTAAGGAGGACACCCCAAACCAAGAAAATACAAAAAACATAGCCGGGTCATTTGGATCCATTACTTTTCAGAGTTCACGTCAGGAACGCGCATTAAATTGAGCCACACACAGTATCACTTTCAAATTGTACACTAATACAGTTACTTTCAACGTATCACTTTCAATTAAGGCCTAAACTAATACATTTACTTTACATTGCGCTTTGGCCTGTGAGTTTTCACCGCTTTAGAACGCCGCAGAACCGTAGGCATATGAGATTCGTTTTTTTTATGTCCTCTAAAATTATCTGCGCGAGTATTTTAACTACTAATTATAGTTTTTTTTTGTAGCTGCATTTTAACTTGCCTTTCATCATATGAGACTGAGTGAAAATAAATTAGTTAGGGTTTCTATATTTCACTGGCTTTGTGAAAAGTAATTCTACGTTTTTGATTAAGTGTTTACATTGAAGTTCTTGAATTAAATAGTACTTAAAGTAACTTTACTAGGGTTTTAAGGGTGTTTCAGAACTTCGTTAAAAGCTACACCAGATCTATCTGTATACAAACGTACCTCATTGCAAATTTACTGGATTTGGCTCTTACTGTTCGGGCCCGGCATGGCCAGGTGGTTAGGGCGCTCGACTCGCAATCTGAGGGTCGCGGATTCGAATCCCCGTTACACCAAACATGCTCGCCCTTTCAGTCGTGGAGGCGTTATAATATGTCTGTCAATCCCACTATTCGTTGGTAAGAAGAGTAGCCCAAGAGTTGACGTTGGGTGGTGATGACTAGCTCTAGTCTTTCACCGATAAATTAGGGACGGCTAGTGCAGATAGCCCTCGTGTAGCTTTGCGCGAAATTCATAACAAACTTACTGTTAGAGTGCGCCCACGGGCCCAAAATGTTTTTGAGGCAACGGCTCACGGACACTGAATTCTTGGATTCAAAATCCAGGCACAATAATCACTAAGCCACTCCCGGCATAGGTTTTTAAGACGTAAGTTTCAAATGAAAATAAACTCCAAAAATGCTACACTAATAATGTGGTATTACATATAGAATGAAACTGGTTATTTCGTTTTGTGAAAGTGAAACTGCTATCATTTGCTATTCTGGCTTGCCTATTTCGTAATCAGTAGATTTTTTATCATATTGTGATATTTCTTTAAGATATCGTTAAAATGGTAGAATCTTTCGATTGATTGCCCGGTTACTGACATCATGATATAACATGAACAGGATAGAAAGGCGTCACTTATTACAAGCTCAGATGCGTATGTACACTGGCTTCGATTTGCATCTTACAAATAGAACAACTAGCTTGAAGTGGCGGTTACACCTATTACTCCTATATCACTTCATGAATTTACACCGCCAAAAAAAACGAATTAATTAAATTATGGTTTGAAGTGTATTAGAATGGCAATAACTATATTGTTACAAACATTAATGAAGTGGTTTGTAGTTAGATACGACGTAATGCTAAGACAATGAACTTTAAATTAAAATACTAATGAAGGTTTATGCAAGTATTTCAAGTTTTCTGAAACTTGCAATTTTCTCTAGTTGGTATTTCATTATAACCTTGCTTTTGCAGTAAAAAAAACACACAAAAACAACAGGTACTTAACAACTGTCATTTAAAACACAGCCTAGTATCAGAATATCATAAATATTTACTCTTTCGATAGAATGGCACGTGAATGAACTATGAGGTAATAATACCTCTCAATGTAGTGTTCTTACCCTGCTCTAAAGCCAAATTGTACCTGTATGCGT
>NW_013669489.1:70419-77296 GCF_000517525.1 Limulus polyphemus | reverse complement strand
AAATTGTACCTGTATGCGTAAAACATTTTTTTTGTTTGTTTTGTTTGTAATTAAGCACAAAGCTGCACAATGGGCTATCTGTGCTCTGCTCACTACGGGTATCGAAACCCGGTTTCTAGCAGACATACCGCTGTGCCACTTGGGGGGGGGGGCAATTTCTAAAGATAGCCATGTTTCCCTGATTTTCTTATGACGTTTGAAGAACTTTTTTAAGTTCCTCAACTTTTATAGAATGTAAGACTCGAGAACGGGTCTTCTTTGTGAGAGGGGAAGAATGTGGTACTTTAAGTTAAGTGTATTTACTAGCATTTGTTAGTGAGTTAACCCTTTAGGTCAATTGATAGAACATTCGCACGGCATGCGTTAGGGTTTCAAATTCGGCTCCGACCCGTAGAAAACAAACAAACTGGATTACAACATCTATATCTCTGAGATCTTGTATTTACATCAGGCGTTAGAACTTGAAATGATGGTGTTGATAGACTTCGATTTGTCAATCTGTTTGGCGTCCATTACGATGTCCATAACGAAAGCTGGTCGTAAAATGCATAGTTTAGTTTGTATAAACGAAGAAATATACTTGAATCATCGTGCTTCAATTGCACACACATTGCTTATTGTTAATTAGGCTAAATCAAGTATACCATTGTTTAATCTGGATTGCCCCCCAGTGGCACAGCGGTATGTCTGCGGACTTACAACACTAGAATCCGGGTTTCAATACCCGTGGTGGGTAGAGCACAGATAGCTCATTGTGTAGCTTTGTGCTTAATTACAAACAAACAATTAATCTGGATTAATTAGACAGATGGTCATTTTTAATCTGTATTAATTGCACGTTGCCATTGTTTAATCTGGCTTGAAAGTATAATGGCCATTGTTCAGCATGGATTCATTATATATGACTTATTTAATCTTAACTATGTACTGTCATTGTGTAATCTGGCTTGAAAGTATAATGGCCATTGTTCAGCATGGATTCATTATATATGACTTATTTAATCTTAACTATGTACTGTCATTGTCCAGGTTCAACAATAACTAGATATTACTGTAGATTACATTAATCATATGTAGTCATTGTTTAATCTACAGTAATATCTAGTTATTGTTGAACTTGGATTAATCATATGTAGTCATTGTTTAATCTACAGTAATATCTAGTTATTGTTGAACCTGGATTAATCATATGTAGTCATTGTTTAATCTACAGTAATATCTAGTTATTGTTGAACTTGGATTAATCATATGTAGTCATTCTTTAATCTGAAGTCACTCCTTAATGAACTCTCTCGTGTGGAAAATGTTCTTATTTTAAATGAAAAGGGGTGACAAAATACTAAGTAATTAACTTCCTTAATGTTGAAGAATGAAAACCTTTTTTTCTTTTTTTTGGAGGGGGGGTGCTCTCATTCCTGGTGGTTTTGGCATTCCACTCGCAAGCTGCATGGCGCGAGACCAATACCCGGCACCAAACCTACTCGTCCTTTCATCCGTGGGGTGTTATAGAGTGACAGTCAATTCCACCATTCGCTGGTAAAGGGTAGTCCAGGAGTTTGCCGTCGGCTGATTGCCTTCCCTATGGTTGGCAGGTCCAAATTAGGGACGGTGACACATACCCTAAGTAGTATTGCCATAAACAAACAAAAGTTTTTATTTTTGATTCAGACAAAAATGAAATGCAGACTCTAGTCAACATCATAATTAAAGAAAGTTCTTCTGGATATCGCCAAGCAATCAGTTTAAGTTTCCAAATTGCCAAAGAAAATTGCTATAGTTGATTACAGAAACGTGTAAAGTTTAAATTAAGGGTGTTAAATGTGCTAAGCAACAGTTTATTTGTTGTTAAGCCCAAAGCTGCACAATGGGATAACCGTGTTGTGCCCACTGTGAGTATCGAACCCAATTTTTTTTGCGTTAGAAGTTCTCAGACTAGCTGCTGAGCCACGGGGGGAGGGGAGCAGTACACAACAGAGGAGAAAATGGGTAATTGCTGTTCTATTGCAGGTGTTTTTTGTTATCTTACATTGGTCTTTTTTGACGCCAGAAATTAAATCGATGTTATGCTCTTTCAGACAAGGGGAAAAATGTTTGAAATGCACATTGCTTTGTATGTGATCATTAAGCACATAAAATAGGCAAGGCGGTCAGGGTGAGGCGCAGCTGTCGCGCCAGGGACGTTTACACATGTGAGTGGGAACTCCTCTCGGCCCTGAGTGATCGACAACATGCACCCCTTGCTGTCTTGTCGTCCCTTGCAGTGGAAGGAAGATGAGGGGGTGGAAAAGAGGGGTAGTTAACTTCTACCCCAATCTCATTAGTCCTGACCCTAAAACATTCCCGGCACTTACAGTTGTTCTCGAGATGGACGCTTGACACAAGTACTGTTAAAAAAAGCCAAAAAACACACATCTAGACATATCAAGATTTGTTGGATGGGTTTTATGACGGAAGTGATTTTCTCGCGTCGTAACTATCTTGGAAGTATTCTAAGCCTAAGATAGGACATGTGGTGGGATCTACAGTCTCTGTGTCGAGATAGTCTCGTCCTCGTGGTGGTTGATGACACTGTGATATATCTGTGTGTGTATTTCTTTTTAGTTTCCTTTCGTCTTCATATTAGATAAATGAAAAAAATGTTTCATCATTTATTTCTGTTATTCGTTATCATCGAGCATTTTATTATGAACCACAGAATAGGTCAAAAACCGTTTGTTTTAAAGCTAGTTCGCAAGGATGTTTGTTAGAACAATCTCCACGATAATTCTACATCTTGTAGGAAACGACAAACATTGAATAAAAGCCCACATACGAACATCTTCGGAGGGTCGAACGACCTTCATCCGGGGTGATCTTTTGTTCTAGAAGTTTCGTTTGTTGGTATAATAACACGTATGTTCTAATTCACTAGGAATTTACAATCTCAACAATAAGGTTTAGGTGGTAACTTGGTCTGTTTCTCATTCATTTCACGCCATGTAGTATACTGAACTCTTCCATGCTTAAGGCCATGTGAAATATTAGGATTCTCAGTATCATCATAATGCTATCACTCAGAGGTCTGACATTTCTCTTGGAAAGGTTTCTCACCCTGGAAATTCATATTGGGTTCTGTTTACACCAGTGAACTTTCTTGGGTTTGATTGGAAGAGGAAAATAGAATTTGTATAGATGATGTATAACAACAAAACGTCTGTATTCAGTTGTTGCCTAGTAACATTTGTTAAATAAACCTACGAAGTGCATTTTATTTCGTTAACGTATTTTTATAGGTAATATTTTTGCTGTTGGATCCGTTGTTTTTTTATATTTTTTCTCACTGTTTTCTTAAATCATTGCTAGGAACTGAGCCAAAAATAAAATAAATTTTGTTCAGCTGTAAAGTTACTCTATCTAAGCGAGTGTACAGGTTTTTTAAACTTATGATCCTCAAAAACAGCTGGATTATTAATGGATTTTTGTTTATTAGCCTAGGAGGGAGGAAGTGATTCCTTGTGGGGAAATGAATTCTATGATGGGTCTAAGATTTAGTAGTTTGTAGATACATACATTTAGTAGTTAACGCTTATGAAAGCCGGCGGCAAAATCTCATTTTATTCTTCTTATAAACTAAGCCTTTCACAGATTATTAGTCTTTGGGTTTTCCATATACTCTTGCTTACATAAAGGATGGTATATTTAACAGCTATACTTCTTGGTAGTTTTGTTGTTATAACTGCTGCACGTGTTGTATTTTGAGAAACTTTTATAGCCTATAAAACTCCATTTGCTCATAGAGCAATTTTTATTATTTTTATTTATTTGGTAGTATGGCTGACAGAATATCCTGCAACTGTGTTTTACTCATTAAAAACAAGTCAGAAAACAAACAATTACTAGTGATAAACTAAGATTATCTAGCATTTATGAGGTTTTAAAGTTTTTTCAATCACCAATAAAGTAACCTAAAATAATTTAGGTGTGTGAATAATGTTACGACTTGTGCCAAAATCTTTTCAATTTTTACCTTTGGTACGATTTCTGCTATGAAATAATGATTTAGGCACAAGTTGTAACATTATTCACACACACACACAAATTATTTTAGGTTATTTTATTGGTGATTACAAAAAGAATTAAAAAAACCATGAGTGTTATATGCACTTCACCATTATAAGAGGCCTAACTGTATTTCTTTGGTTTGCTAGCCCAAGCTGTGCTGATAAGCCTTGAATGGGCAAAACTGTATTTTACAGCAGAGGATACGGCCAATCAAAGAATGCATTAGATCTCTACGTCACAGATTCTCTTTTCAAGTTTACCTTTGGTGAGAAAGAAATCTGTAGCATATAAATAAGATTATCTAAATAAACCTCGATAATACCACAGAAAATTTCGAAAATAAGGAAAATCCTGGCATTCGCAGTAATTCAATAGTTATAGACTATAACTCTTGGAAATAGTTACGCAGAAAAACACACACACACACAGAACCACCACGAATAGCCACATATGCACTGTGAATTGCCAAATGAAACACGTTCCTATACATGCCAGTGATATACCATTTCTCAAACACATATCAAGAAAGGCACACATGCACCATGAATTAACAAATTAAACTGGTTTCACTACATACCAGGGATATACCATTTATCAAACACATATCCAGAATAGCCACACGTGCACTGTGAATCATTAATGAATGACGTTTCAGTGGATACCATTGATAAATCGTCAGTTTTTTCCTTTAACTGATATAATGAAATAGTACCGACATTTTCAGCAACATTGATGCATGTCAGTTGCTATAAGTATATTATTAAATACACTTCAGTGATTACTCACCAGGGACAACATACTAAAAATCCATCTCGTTCGGTCCCAAGTCTCGTTCGTTGTTCATTGACAATTACCACTCAATCTTTTATAGTCGATAAGCTAGGACTAAGTGTCAACGAGGGTACTTTCTGTAGGTTTATATTTCGTACACACGTGAAACGTACAGATGATCTAAAACTGATAAATATAATTTTATGAGAGGCATTATTACCGTATTACGTTTTATTATTTACATAATTTCTGTTACTTCAGTACAACACCCAATATTTTTACACATCGCTAAAGATATTAGGGTAAGGGAGAGACAATACACTTAGACTTGTTTTAATATTTAGCGTTTTTTTTTTTTCATATTCGGGGTAGAGGTTGAGCAAGTTATGGTAAGCATGCAAAACATCAGTTGTACGAGTCTTTCTTTTTAAGATGCAGATATTACAAAATTACACGCCATATTAAGGTTATATGAATTCTACACCAGTAAAGAAAAAACAAAAAGATTGGGCAATGGAAATAATAAGAAACGCAGGGATTATGGAAAAGGATTATCTTAAAAACGATTTGTTTTGTAGGAGTGAAATCTCACCAGATGCACACTGAGAAGTGTACGTTTTATTCAGGATACAATGTTTTAATGCGATACATCGTGTTTCATAGCCGTATTATACGACATATCAATAGCTTTTCACCCAAATTGGCATTGCTTGTATTACTTCTGTTTTAACAATACGATTTGAATAAAGTGCGTGTCAGTGTGCAGGATTTTGCGAGGAACGAAGAACATTCTCCAAAACTGATGAAGAACTTCAGTTATTTCACTTAAGGATAAGCTTGATACTGCTGATTACAAATGGCAGAAAGCTCATTCGAACCTTTTGTGACAGTTTCGACATGAATTATATTCAACGCAAAGACCAACTTATCAGGTGTTAGTTATATGAGTCATATGCTGTTAGTAACTACACTGCATAGAATAATGTATAATTGGAATTTGTAATATTATAGCCATGGCTAGACAAAAAAAAACACTGTAATAAAATCATGTCAATCGCCCCCTCAAATCATGTCACGCAAACCAGTTATGATATGGGAGGAATGAATGATTGGTTATTTGGTCTACATTTGTAAATGAACTTTTGTCAGAGCTGATTTTGCATCTTTACGGTTCATAATATTCTATTTAAATGCGAATCATGGTCACCTTACAAGTCCTTTGTAAAGTTTTTTTTGTATTCACTATGATTACACGTTCAATAATAAGAACGTTTTTGTAACTTCCCACAAGAGTGTTAGAAGCACCGTAAAGTAACTGGAAATCATAATGACTTTATATTTCTATTGCTTTCGTACTTTTTCTTCGTAATTCTTTCATTTCTTTGACTCCTTTGTTTTTGGAGAATATTGTATGCTAGCTATTAAGCGAGAGGTATGACTGAGAAATATTAATTTCGTAAAGTTTACGTAGTTAACAGTTTGGCAGCGAGTGTTTTAATGAGAGATGTTGTAAAACGGCTATCATTTAGTATTTAAATCTCTGTGACTTGAACGAACGCTCTTGATAGTTTCTCGATACAATTCTTCGGAAACTTAAAAAACCTATGTTTTATTCCTTTGGTGAGATATGCATCATGTCTAAAATAAAACATATTGAAATGAAACTGTGATCGGTTTTGTTTTATTTTGGCGGACCAAAACCATACGCAGAAAAAGAGCGAAAAATAGGACATGGTTGTTTTACCGTTGCATGATCTCAAATAATTATCAATATACATCCCATAACTGAAAAAGTATTTGACACTGAACCACGGACACCTAGTGTTCCAACATCAGGTTATGATTCGATGACGAGGAACCCACTTTGAGACTAATAATGGCTGGAGACGGCTTGAATGTGTAATGAAGAAAAACTTTAATATAACAGCAAATGTACAACGTTTCGACAAGGGTTTGTCATCATCAGGTACAAAACGATGACAAAACCTTGTCGAAACGTTGTACCTGATGATGACAAAACCTTGTCGAAACGTTGTACCTGATGATGACAAAACCTTGTCGAAAC
>NW_013669489.1:65989-70012 GCF_000517525.1 Limulus polyphemus | reverse complement strand
GTTTTGTCATCATCAGGTACAAAACCTTGTCGAAACGTTGTACATTTGCTGTTATATTAAAGTTTTTCTTCATTACACATTCAAGCCGTCTCCAGCCATTATCAGGTTATGATGTCCTAATCAGGTATAGTGGCGCCATCTATTAGGTGACCTTGACTTGTGTGCAGAAATTTGTGGGTATTCTTTTTTAATGTAAATTGCTAGGGCTAGCTAGAATGGCAAAAGTTTATACGATGATAAGCCGATAATAACTTTAGCCTTTTTCATTTGAATTTGAAAGTATATTCCTCCATTCCAGTAGGATACAAATATCTGACAACTGAAAATAAACTATTTCTCACACCCGAAAGGGGTTTTGTTGATAGTGAGATATTGAAGTCTCTCTCTCTGAAGGTTTAATAAAACACTTAGGGGTGCTTAACTTGCATCCTGGGTTCTTCTTATTATTATTATTTTGTTTGAATTTGGGCCGTTTTAACTCGGAACGTGAAAAAACAAAATACAACTGCTAGAGGAAGCAGAAGATGTGCTACGATGAGTATATAATTGAATTTGAGGGGAGGTTGGTAGAGATTCGGATGGGTACAATCGAAGCGAGAGGCAGGCAGATGCTCACTTGGTTTAGGTGATGGGTAGGAGATTATAATCTTAAAATAGGAAAGTTAGTGCAGCCAACCAAAAGTAGATAACGATAGAGAACCATACTTGTTGACCCTCAGAATAGGGGAGGACACTATGATTGTTTGTTTGTAGTTAAGCAAAAAGCTACACAATTGGCTATCTGTGCTGTGCTCATCACGGGTATTAAAACCACATTTTTAGCGTTATAAGTACGCGATATACTTCTGAGCCAATGGGAGCATAACATTTTGAAAAGTCGAAAAAAAATGTGAGAAATATTATACCCTATTCTTTACGGGTGCCCAACCAATCCAGTACAATTAAGCAACTTTGTCTGGATAATAATATATGTAATTGAATGAATGTGTTTCATTCAGTCTGTGCATGTATGCATGTTAGCTCATATGGAAACCCAATTGTCTTATCGGTTAATTGTACAGGGATACTTTTACGTTTATACGAGAGCAAAAGTTAAAGACGTTTAACGTGCACTATTCTGTACAAGTGTAAAACTATGACGTATATAACATTAAATTTAAAGACATTTACTTCATTAACTTCATTTTTTTTTTACCTTTCCAACAGTCGTCTATAAATCGACAAATAGGTCTAAAGTTTAAATACATTTTACACACAAAGCAAGAATTAAACCGCTATATAATGTACAGCAATTAGCCTTAATAGTCACTGCTACAACTTTGTTCATGTTCGATGCTGTACAGCTAACACATTGCGTCAAAGAAAATAACTACGGTTTTCAGATGATATGCAAATACGATTTATACACTTATACACACATGAAACTTACAAAAAACATGATTGTTTGTTTGTAATCAAGCACAAAGCTACACTGTGGGATATCTGTGCTCTGCCCACCACGGGTATCGAAACCCGGATTCTAGCGTTGTAAGTCCGCAGACATACCGCTGTGCCACTGGGGGGCCAAAAAAGAACATGACGACAGTCGATTTTAACATTTCTTGATACCGTAATTTCAAAAATTCACTATCTTATAGCTATTATACGTTTCCAAGTTTCTTAATACAGGCACATAAAAACCGACAATTAGGTCTAAGGTTTAAATATGCTTCGTTCGCGACGTACGACTTTCTCCCGCTAAGGGAATAACATATTACACACTTGCCGTTATTGGTGGTAGTGGGTCCGACGTTTTGTTAACAGTTTAGGGTAGAGTAAAAAAAAAAAGTTAAATATTACACACTTTCCGTTATTGGTGGTAGTGGACCCGACGTTTTGTTAACAGTTTAGGGTAGAGTAAAAAAAAAAAGTTAAATATTATACACTTTCCGTTATTGGTGGTAGTGGACCCGACGTTTTGTTAACAGTTTAGGGTAGAGTAAAAAAAAAAAGTTAAATATTATACACTTTCCGTTATTGGTGGTAGTGGACCCGACGTTTTATTAACAGTTTAGGGTAGAGTAAAAAAAAGTTAAATATTACACACTTTCTGTTATTGGTGGTAGTGGACCCGACGTTTTGTTAACAGTTTAGGGTAGAGTAAAAAAGGAAAAAAAAGTTCATACCATTACGGAAGAGAAAAGAAAAATAAGTGAATTAGTGACAACGAAGTCAGTTGATTTGTACATAACGTAAAAAAATATTTAATTAACTTTAATGTATTCAACAATTCATTACTACTTTCAACGAATTTTCATGGTTCAAAAAAACAAAAAGAAAAAAAGAAGAAGAAAGGGAAAAGAGTGAACATAATTATTTCCAATAGTGATGCGATCAATTAAAAGAATTGATGAAAAACAAGCTGAAGTTCTTTCTCTCTTAAGAAAATGTAAATTTTACGATCCACTTAAAGAGTTTTGTTTATAATTTCAACACCAGGGTTTCCGGTTTCAATAATACGTACGAATGATGTAACATATTTTTAGGTATAAAATTATCATAAATCTGAACTGGGTTACAATCCATAAGATCCAAAAAAAAAAAAACAATATGTTTACATTAAAAATGTGCCGGCCCCCCAGTGGCACAGTGGTATGTCTGCGGACTTACAACGCTAGAATCTGGGTTTCTATACCCGTGGTGGGTAGACCACAGATAGCCCATTGTGTAACGTTGTGCTTAATTACAAACAAACAATGTGCCCTACCTCCCCTATGGTTCAGCGGCATGTTTGAGGGTTTATAACGCCCAAAGTCGAGTTTCGATACCCGCAATGGGTAGAGCAAAACATTAAGAATTGTGTTCTACTGTTACAAATGTTGTTAAATTACGTTATTTTTCAGACTCAAATTGCCAACTTCTGTTATATATATATCTTTCACTACAAATGGGGAATTTTATGTTTTTTGCTTTTCACAACAATCATTTCTAAGAAATGAGCAAAAACGTTTTGTTGGAGTCCCCAACTCCATTTACAGGAACTAATTACAGTGTTGACGTCATTTTTGTTTGCATTTACGTGTGTGATTTGTCTCTTATTAATGGCTCTTTAATCAACAAAATCATGGAAATTTGTGAAACCTAGTGCATAAAAACTTAAGAAAAATGTGTTTAAAAAGTTATTGTGGTCTACCTGTAATTCTAGGTTTAAATTGTATTGAGCATGGATACAGATTCTGTGTTTAGAGTGTCACGTAAAAGTTCACGAAAGCTATGTATGGTGATGGAAGAGTTTTAAGTATGAAAGTTATTGTCTTAATAAGCGCCGTATTTTAATCTAGGGTCTTATCTCGTCAGTGTAGGCCGGGCGTGGCCTACTTGTTAGTGTGCCGGGCTGTGAATCCGAGGATCTATGGTTCGCGTCCTTTACGCAGAATGGCACTCCTCATTTTCAGGGCCATGGGTGCGCTATAACAGTGGCGATCAACTCCTACTGTTTGATTAGAGTATCCCATGCCACTGTTCAAGAGAGTAGCTCAAGAGTTGGCAGTGGGTGCTGTTGACTAGTAGCTTTACCTGTAGTTTATCTGTTCAAACCTAGGGACGACCAGCGATGACATCATCTTCCGTGTAGCCTTGCTCGAATATCCAAAAACAAATAAACGTATCTGCCAGTTGAAGCTGATCATCGGAAGTATAAAAAAAAACATTTTTCACTTCAATTTCCAGCTGAAATAATGATATGATATGAAACAATGTCTTAAGATACGTGCTACTGTCTGATGAGGAAAGGAGTCACATGCTGAAATAATGATATGAAACAATGTCTTAAGATACGTACTACTGTCTGATGGGGAAAGGAGTCACATGCTGAAATAATGATATGATATGAAACAATGTCTTAAGATACGTGCTACTGTCTGATGAGGAAAGGAGTCACATGCTGAAATAATGATATGATATGAAACAATGTCTTAAGATACGTGCTACTGTCTGATGAGGAAAGGAGTCACATGCTGAAATAATGATATGATATGAAACAAT
>NW_013669489.1:56418-65156 GCF_000517525.1 Limulus polyphemus | reverse complement strand
GAGATACGTACTACTGTCTGATGGGGAAAGGAGTCGCATGTTTGTTCCAGTTAGTTTTATTTGTAACAATACACATATGTACAGGGACCATATGTGAGCAATGAATTATTATAATTATTTTTATCATCCGGACTATCATATTTATATCCGAATAATTGAAAGGACAAAAATCATAGAAGTGCAAGATTTATTCTTAGATTGAAGTTGTTGCCTATATGACTCAAATATTTTGAGTTCTACATATGGGCTGTTTAACATAAAAAAACATATAGAAGAAAAATAGTATGTTAGGTTATAAGTGTCTCTCCGTAGCCAATAAATTAATCGGCCATATGTATATGGTTTCACAAATCACGTACCCTCTATATTGTATCTTGGACGTAACAACACAATACTCTGAATATTTTTGGGAATTCTGTTGAGAACTAGATAAATCCAGTTCGAGTCGTGTGCTTATTCAGCCGTGGAGCTTACTTTTGTATAGCATGAACTGATGAAGGATGTTATCTGATGTAGTCGTGTTGTATCCAATATCATCCAGAGCATGTAATTATTTTGTCACTGTCATATAGGTAGTGATACTTCCGCATTTATATAATCCTTTATGTGAATTATACATAATGCCCATCGTGAAAGCTGTTTTCAGAGAGCCAAGATTTGTTTGAAAAATTTTGTCTACTTTTTTCTTCTAGCAGTACACGAGATATAGCACGAGATACAGTACACGAGATATAGCACGAGATACAGCACACGAGATATAGCCCACCTTATATTACATCTTTATTTCCTGCTTAATAATTTCGTTTTTCTTATAAATGCGTCAGTACGATTCATGTTTACTTAATTGCTTTCATTCAATGTAATAAATTATTCATCTTTTTTTTTCTACCCTCACCAGCACTGTTGACAACCTCTTTAATTTTAGTTGTCCACTGTCAATAAATTGTTTTCATTTGTGCTTTACTCTGAGTCGTGTCTTGTTCATTTAACCAGTGGCACAGCGGTATGTCTGCAGATCTTACAACGCTAGAATCCGGGTTTCGATACCCGTGGTGGGCAGAGCACAGATAGCCCATTGTGTAGCTTTGTGCTTAATTACAAAGAAACAAACAAACTGGCATGGCCAGGTGGTTAGAGCGCTCGACTCACGGGTTCGAATCCTTGTCACACCAAACATGCTCGCCTTTTCAGTCGTGAGGACATTATAATGTGACAGTTAACCCCACTATTCGTTGGTGAAAGAGTGGCCCAAAAGTTAACGGTGGGTGGTGTTAGCTAGTTTTTCACTGCTAAATTAGGGACGGCTAGTGTAGATAGCCCTCGTGTAGCTTTGCGCGAAATTCAAAAACAAACTAAACAAACTAGACTTGCTCTTCTGCACCTCGAACCTTTATTATTGTCGTTAACAGGTACCTGTGAGTTTCTGAAAGCTGGAACGTCCCAACTGTACTAGTACATTAATTAGATCGACTTAACGCAAAACAGAACTTTAAAAAGTTCTTTTAGCGCGTTTATTGATAATTCATTTCACTATGACGTATATATATAGGTTTATAATTTATGGACTATGCATTAAAAAACAAACAAACAAACAAACTTATCTCACTGTGTGAATATTTCTCTTCTAAGGGATTCAACCTCCAGCCATGTAGTGCCTCCTGGTGGCATTGCACTATGAAATGGTGAGTAATCCGCCTTGAACCAAATATTTACCAATATTACCTTGGATTCGGATTGGTCCTATGGCTAAGTTCTGGGTTTCAGAACTGGCGAGCTGGATTCGAACCCGTGTGATATCACAAAATATTCCCGCTCTTTAAGCTGGGGCAGGTGACAGGGTGCTGTTGCCTGGCTGTATTTCCTCTTGTCAGTAGTTTAAAATTAGGGATGGCGGTGGATAGCTTTAGTATAAAAAATAAATGAAAAATAAACAGTATCTTTTATAATTTAATGTGTGCAATAAATTGGTGATTTTGTATTTTTTATCTTCACTCGTTAGTAGTAAACATTATTTTTTTTATTAAACACCAAATATAACGTTCCATGAAAAGTACCGTTTCTTGACAATAAATTAGGATCCTTGTGATATTACACACATTATCCACGATTTAGAATAAATGAATGTGTCATTCACTTGCCAATTCACGTTACACAAAAACATTCTTGATAAAACTTCCATTTAGACTCGTGTTTTGTACATTTATCCGTGAGTTATACTTTACAAGAAGGATATTGTAGTGCCTCTAATAAACTCTCTCAAGAAAATATTACAAACTTGGAGGACTGTATTAACCTCTAATGTACTCTCCCACGAGAGTATTTTATCGACTTTGCTTTAGTGCACTCTGCCTCCCATTGGTTCAGCAGTATGCTTGAAGGCTGATAACGCTAAAAGTGTGGTTGGATGATTACGATGGTCATAACATAGGCTGCCCATTGTGTAGTTTTGTGCTGAAGAACAAACAAACAAGTTTTTTCACTCTATTAATGACACGTCCATCTTGGACAGCAAAACTATTTTGGTTTCGTAGGAGTTATATATGCGAAACTTTGATAAGTTTTAGTAGTTTGATTAGCAGTTCATGTTCCACTCATGATAGTTCCTTTAACATCTATATAGTTAGTTGTTGTTTTATAGCTTATATCCAATCAAAATCTTTGAATGAGTTCTAACAATTTTAGTTATCCATTGTGTATATTGTGACTAATTTTCAAACTCATCCGCATCTTTCTTAGCATCATCCTGCATTCACTTAAGTGGATCCTGTTCTGCTTTAGTTATCCATTGTGTATATATTGTGACTAATTTTCAAACTCATCCGCTCATTTCTTACCATCCTCCTGCATTCAGTTAAGTGGATCCTGTTCTGCTTTAGTTATCCATTGTGTATATATTGTGACTAATTTTCAAACTCATCCGCTCATTTCTTACCATCCTCCTGCATTCAGTTAAGTGGATCCTGTTCTGCATTGGGAACCTGTAGGCCAAGAGAGTTTATGAAAAGGAATTTTTTTCTCTTGGCCACATGACAATAGCTTCTTCCATTTAACTCAAGGAAAGTAGCAGTTGTAACTATCTATGTATGAGTCAGAATCATCCTCTCTCCCTCTCTGCTATTCTTGTGGGAGGCATCATTATTGATGTCTTGAAGTGATTCTTTCAAATATCACCCATTCACATTTCGGTCTGTTCTCCGCCACACAGGGCTTCGAGCATTAAACTCTTCTAAATATTACCCATTCACATTTCGTTCTGTTCTCCACCACACAGGGCTCCAGGCATTAAACTCTTCTAAATATCACCCATTCACATTTCGGTCTGTTCTCCGCCACACAGGGCTTCGGGCATTAAAATCTTCTAAATATTACCCATTCACATTTTGTCTGTTCTCCGCCACACAGGGCTTCGGGCATTAAACTCTTCTAAATATCACCCATTCACAATTCGTTCTGTTCTCCACCACACAGGGCTCCAGGCATTAAACTCTTCTAAATATCACCCATTCACATTTCGGTCTGTTCTCCGCCACACAGGGCTTCGGGCATTAAAATCTTCTAAATATTACCCATTCACATTTCGTTCTATTCTCCGCCACACAGGGCTTCGGGCATTAAACTCTTCTAAATATCACCCATTCACATTTGGGTCTGTTCTCAGCCACACAGGGCTCCAGGCATTAAACTCAATTGTACTAACGACTCCCGTGCCCATATTGACAAGAGTATTTAGCAAAATAAAATAAAAGAATGGGTTAAACAATCTCGAAGTTTTTTTATATATTTTTTTATTTGAAGAGGATGACGTTTGGAGCTAGCGCTCTTCGTCAGACCGTACAGCTTACAACCAAAAAACTTGGCGATTGTTTAACCCATTTTTTGATTTTGATATCTTTGTCGCCTGTGCGGTTATATATATATATTTATTCAGCAAAGTAGTGCATTCTTCTGTTATAACCTCGCTAATGATATAAAAGTTCGCCACGATGTATTACTTTCCAGCGATTTTGATGCCTCTACTATATGATTTCTCCAGTAGCTTTGTTTTTTGTAACATTATGACATTGTTCTTATCCAATAGTTTTTCAATGGTGACTATTTTCATTTTGTGGTTATGGACGTTCCAGTACATTTTCTGAACACTTATCCTATTTAGGATAATAGTTGGAGACGGCTTGAATGGGTAATGAAGAAAGACTTTAATATAAGTTTAATATAAGATAACAGCAAATGTACAACGTTTTGTCATCATCAGGTACTTGATGCATCACCTTATGATGACAAAATCTTGTCGAAACGTTGTACATTTGCTGTTATATTAAACTTATATTAAAGTTTTTCTTCATTACCCATTCAAGCCGTCTCCAATCATTATTAGTCTCAAAGTGGGTTCCTCGTCATCGAACTTATCCTATTTGTCCTCTTTCTTTTACTTGCCTTCATGTCTTTCCCTCCTCCTCTTCTAAGTGTGTGCCTTGAGGTACGTATGTCATTCACAGTTTAACTTGTGTGAACTCTTAGTATAGTGTTCACATTGCTGTGACAGACGTTACCCCAGAGCTTTTACTAGATCGATCGCACGCAGCCGCTGTTTCTCACTGCCTAAGTCAGCCAGACAGCTCACGCCTGTTGGAGTCAGCCTGTTAGTTCCCTACCCTAGATGTAAAACCTACAGTGTTATAATTGGCATCACACTGCTACTTATATATCTGTGTGTGTCTTATTTATTTAGTTTTTTCACTTTATTAATGAATTATTTTCATTTTTTCTCCCCCTTTTCATTTTTATTTCCCCTAACCTTTGCCCTCTTCTTCCCTTTCGGTCCTTCCTGATTTCTTTCTTCCAGTGTAAATAAAAGGGAATTATTATGATATATATATATATTAAAGCCTTTTAAAAATAATTCTGTGACAAAAGGGGCAGATAAACATAAGTCTTCTTGGGTATTAACTATTTAGTGTATAGTTGATAAAACTGAGTAAATGAATTTGATATAATTTAATTTAATATAAGTTTGCTTGTTTTTTATAACACTGAATATAGATATTGTAATATTTAGTGGAAGTGGTAGTATTGTTCCATTTGTACTGTCTTTCTATGGTAATTTTTTAACAATGCACAGGCTCAGAATTCTTGTACCATAGGAACTGCAAAGTTTAGGCCTAATCCATCTGTACTCTCAAATAAGCATTGCCTGAGAAGTTTTAAAGTAACGTTAATTTTAGTAATTAGGTACCAAAAGAAGAAGAACAAAAGTAACTTTTTTCTTTTTTATTATTAGCTACCAGACTGATCAGACGAAAATCGACATAATCTTGGTGCAAGTATGACGTTTTTTCCGTTATCGTCAAGTTTGTCTTTTAGTATTACAATTATTATCCCAAGTCTCGCTCTGACATGGAGTATAGATAAATTATTCAAACAATTTTAGAGTCACACACCGGAGTTGGTCCATGTTCTATGTCCGATCATGCTGTATTTGATATGTGTAACAGATAAATACAAAAACAAGAAATCCCTCACACCGTGGTGAACGGATCTTTTAGTCCCAGTTAAAACCATAATTTTGAAATGTTACGTTTTATTTTCGGATGTTCGAGCAAAGCTCATAAGGGCTATCTGCGCTGGTCATCAATAATTTTGTACTTATAGACTACAGAGGTTCAATATATTATACTTAAAGGATTTTGGAGTTTCACCACGTCGTTACAGTCCATGTCACCACGTCCGTTCTTACTCTATCTGACAATCATGCATCTTGATGAAAGCCCTGCTGCTCAATTTCAATTGCAAAAGGCTCGTTATAAGGCTATAATGTTCAAAGCACACACTTCCTCCCTGCAATACTTCCACAAGTCATCTGGTGTAAGAGGACGACAGTGCTTTAGCACATGTTTCGTCGGTCCGATCGCAAAGAAATCCATAGACACTGCATCTGGCGACTTGACCGATATATTTTCTTATGGAATTGCATAAATACATGTTTTTCTTTTCATTCTCCGTTTGCTTGAGATATGCAAACGGATATGTTGTGGAAGCGACTTGTGTACACGTGATTTGTGTCAATTTTTCTAGATGTTAATCATTCTTGATTGTTACATTCTGTTGCCTGGGTCACATGGACGGTTTTTGTCACTGTTTTTTTTATGTTCGTGACTTCTCACTTCTTACAATTTGTCGCTCTTCATTTACCACGTCTGGGGTATAGTTTGTTACAGTTCTTTTTCTAAGTGGTTCTGGTGCCTCAAATTAATTTATATTCCTTTGTTTTTGAATGCCACTAAGTAAAATGGATATTTCCGTCTTAGAAATTCTAAATCCCCGATCTGAACACATTTTTATAATCTGTGTATATGAATATTTCGCGGCAAAAAGGGCTGTTACGTACCGTTCCAAAAAGCGATCAATTTTTGGTGGCCTCACACTAGTTTTGAAACGCCAACTAATGACAAAATGTAGTTCTGATACATTCAGTTCCACCGCGACTTTATATTGTTTGTAGTTGTCGCATGTAGTTTTAATATAACTCATTCAATCTTCTGCACATTTCTTTTAGTCATATATATTTGACAGATATTTTGATCTATAAAACAGCTTAAATTCTACAAAGGTTTTATTTCTGATAAATGAAGAAACGGCATGTGTCTCAGTGTATGTTTATGGGTGGAATAATTATTTAGGCTAACCCATCGATTCCGATAAATGAAAATCGATTTGGTATACCCATAGATGTATAATAATCACAGACGGAGCATGATGTCATAAAAGATGTTTGAAGGAGAATTACATTAGTTACAAGCTATATGATCAGTCCGTTCCGTTTCAATATATTATCCGTAAACATTTTTACAGGAGTTCGTATTGTCGGATTTTAGCGTTGTAAGTTCTTAAACTTACCGCTGATCTCCTGAATCACATGGGGAGATAGAGCAACGTCTTTTATCCCATTTTGTGACTTACTCCAAGTTGTCGTACTTTATCTTGATTAATACAAAAATTCCACACCGTTTCGTTATTTCATTTTGAAGCTGTAACATTTAAGTACACGATATTGTTTCCTCGCTGGGCAACAGAACATGTGGTATGCTATTACGTCAGTGAGACTCCAGTTCGTAATACGTAGTGGTGATATTGTTATTAAGAAATGCATTTCGTTTGCCTTTTGTTATTAAGACAGAGTTTCCGAAATGAGATTTGTTGAGAAAATAGATGAGACGATAAGTTGCCATAGTAACATAACACACTTAACGGGCCCAAGTGTTTGTTATTTTGTTTACCAAAGGTAAAAGATTATACAAGGAAATCATTTCAAAAGAAGTAAGCAGATGATTTTAGGCATTTCAAAAGAAGTTAGCAGATGATTTTAGGCATTTGAATCTAGAAATATTTTCTTATAGCTTGTTACAGTTTTTTTTTGAAATAAATACGTTTATTGATGTTCAGCATAACACCCCCGCTGGATCGGCCTTCAAGTGGCACAGCGATAAGTCTGCGGACTTGTAAGGCTAAAAACCGGGTTTTATTACCCGTAGTAAGCACAGCACAAATCGACTTACTTTATTAAATACTAGTGCGTTTATCTGCATGTTGCTTAGTTTTATAGCCGTTCTATTATACAAAATATTACACGTTTAGTTTAAAACTGTTGTTAATATCCATTAAAACGTACGCTTTGGTCTGTAACATGTAAGAAATGGTAAACTATAAAAAACCTTTGGTCTGAGTCTACAGAAACTTTTATATTCCGTCTGACAAATCTTGGCATTATGTTTCATGTGTCCATGTATATACTGCACTTTCCATGCATTCTTAGAGTTCCAAAGAACCCAACACATGCATTCTTATATTACACTCTCTCTCAGAGGATAATTTATATCACCATCCACTTGCTGTAACTGGTTTCTTTGTTTCTGTCTTGTGATATTAAGATGTAATATTCATAACTGCCGGCTTTGATTCCCCTTTGGTGACCAATAAACAAGTTTCTTTGTTTCCTTGTAGTGATATAAAGATGCAAGTTTCACAACTGTCGGTTTCAATTCCCTTTCGGTCACCGATAGAGGGCTACGGTTATTAAAAAGAAAAGAAAAAGAGGAACATGTAACCGCGTATGTCTGTCTTCCTTGTGGTTGTTAGTTATCCTTAATTTCCTTTGCAGAAAAAAATAGAAAAAGCTGCAGTTAGGTGTTCTTGAAAGGCCGATTGTGCGCTGGTTTGGACGAGTTGAAAGAAACGTTTTGCTTAATATAAAACAAATAGTTTACAACTAGGGTGGCGACAAGCAATTATAATACACCATTCAGTTTTAATGTGCCAACTGTATAATATCTCGGCGTATTTGAGTAAAAGACTGAATACTTAACTCAAAAAGGCAATACAGCCGCATTCTGCTAGTTATATTTTGTAAAATAAAACTTGCTTTACGACTATCACGAATATAGTAATACAAGTTTCGAATTCAGGCTTGAGTCTTAGACTATTTCGCTATTTATGCTTCAATATACAAGTTGATTATAAACGAAGCTCTCTATTTATAGAAATTATTTCTTAAAACCCGATTGTCGTAGGGAAAGTAAATTTCACCAGAGACACAGCCTGACATGCCAAGGAGGTTAGGGCGCTGGACTCGCGATCTGTGGGTCTTGGGTTCGAATCCCCCGTCCCGCCTAACATTCCTTGGGGACATTATAATGTGACGGTCAATCCCACTATTCGTTGGTAAAAGAGTAACCCAAGAGTTG
>NW_013669489.1:55389-56173 GCF_000517525.1 Limulus polyphemus | reverse complement strand
TCTGGTCTTTCACTGCTAAATTAGGGACGGCTAGCGCAGATAGCCCTCGTGTAGCTTTGCGCGAATTTCATAACAAATCAAACCAAACCAGAGGCACAAAGAGAATCCTAAATTTTATTCAGGAAAGTTTGTATATTATGTTCTTCGTTTGTTCTTGAGCAAAGCCACATTGGGTCATCTGCCGTGTCCACTGCGGGAAATCGAACACCGGATTTCAGCTTTTTAAGTCCGTAAACTTACCGCCGTCCAACCGCGAAACGGATATTATACAGAATATTTCTTAAAGTGTAACAGGATATGTTCTGTATGCTTTTCATCATTCTTAATAAGCACATCGAGTCTGTCTGTAAATGAAACTACTGAGAGCTAAATCTGTTTTACACATTATTTTAATTGATCTCCGCAATATCCTGCCCACTGATGCACGTGGTATTCAAATCGCCAATCCCGTATTGTTTGATAAGGAAGAATAGAAATAAATGCAACTCCAGTTTGCGAGAAATGTGGTTTAAGACTACAATGTATTGTGGTTTATTATATTTGTCTTAACGTTTTGAATTTTTCATTTTCTAACTATGGTTGTTGTTTCTGCATACTTTTCACCTGTTCAAATATTGGAAACTGAACAAGTTCAAATGGCAACAGGCCTAGCATGGCCAGGTGGTTAGGGCGCTCGACTCGCAATTTGCGGGTTCGAATCCCCGTCACACCAAACAAGCTCGCCCTTTCAGCCGTGGGTCAATCGGTGGTAAAAGAGTAGCCCAAGAGTTTGCGGTGGGGGGGG
>NW_013669489.1:42168-55350 GCF_000517525.1 Limulus polyphemus | reverse complement strand
TAAAGTTTCTCCCACTTTTTTTTTTTTCTTTTTCGATTCATTAAGTGTACTCTGCGAGTAAACGTTGCATCAAAAATACATTGTAATTCCGCCTCGTTTCTTAGAGGACAGTCTAATTATGAAATCTTGCAGCTTTAATTATTCGGGTAAAACTACACATACCTGTCATCACACTTTCATGAAAGCATACTAACGATCTAATACAGTTCGCCCGGCATGGCCAGGTGGTTAAGGCACTCGACTCGTAATCTGAGGGTCGCGGGTTCGAATCCCTCTCACATCAAACATGCTCGCCCTTTCAGCCGTGGGGGGCGTTATAATGTGACGGTCAATCCCATTATTCGTTGGTAAAAGAGTAGCCCTAGAGTTGGCGGTGGGTGGTGATGACTAGCTGCCTTCCCTCTAGTCTTACACTGCTAAATTAGGGACGGCTAGCGCAGATAGCCCTCGTGTAGCTTTGCGGGAAATTCAAAACAAACAAACAAACTAATACAGTTCAGTTTCACACGTTGTTTTTTTAGCACTGACGAATAATATTCTAGCATTTTTAATGTGATCATAAATATATAGAAACGGAAGTTACATGAAACATTTCTAATAATAAAAGAAACAAACTCGCAGGTGCAAGAGCTACACAATAGGCTATCTTGGCCGTGCCCACTACGAGTATCGAACCCCGGTTTTTAGCGTATAACCCACTTGGAGGAGATGCATTTAGAGCAAACAATATAGTGTAATTATAGGTTACATACAAAACTCTAATTCGCAAAGGTCACTGAAATTTAGATCAATCGGATCTATTGGTATTTATTTTTTGGAGTTCCATAATAAAATCCATTTTCTGCTTAAGCCTCGTATGTATCATAGTTTAGAATCTGTAAACACCCAGTTGGATGATATGATATGTATGCCCAAGCCCTGCGTTTATGCGAGTAAAATTTATCGATTTTTTAGAAAGGCTACTTATTTTTCCCGAAGTTATTGGAGAGTTTAATTGCTCACACACAAGTAGGATGAAAAAATAAACATTTACGTAAGCTAGCGCCGAGTTGTTTGGCGTTCTAACAAATGTGTTAGAGATACCTCAATATGCTATTGTGGAGAACAGACACGATATAAAAGAAATAATCTTGTGAGGGTTGATATGACCCTGGCAGCTGACATATCCTGACGCAAAAATCAGGAGTGTGGCATAGTGAAAAACGGCCATTCCGTTGGAACCTTATGAAAGCAAGTGTTTGTTCCAAGTTGAGTGGGAAGTTGAGGAAAGTCGTGACACTGACCTGTCGGCACTTAACTAACGCCGGAAGTGGCTAGAAGCTTACGTCATATGTGATGATAACACCACGAAAAAAAGATTGTCATGTAGAAATACATGTCTGTTGATTTGCGTCTTCTCGGTGTATACTGGTAATATGTGAAATCAAAATATACAGCACCCTGCGTCAAATTAGACAGTAATGAACTAGGAACACACAGTACTTCAAAAGGGAGGAATGTCACGTGATAAAATGCACGCAAGAACTCGGGTAAGCAGAAAGTGGTAATTTATCGTAGTTTGCAAAACTTACTACTAGAGATGTCTTTTAATATTAATTTCCGTGGAGTCGTAAGTTTGGTTTATTTAAGTTTTACCGAATTTTCAATGGGATTATGATTTTTTTCCCCTTATTTATGTAATTTGTTCTACGGAACTTTGCAACTATCAGTAACATTAACCCTTGAAAACGTTAAACGCATCACTTTAGCCACTTGAAGATAACGTTCTTTACTGTTTAGTTTGTATACACCAAACAAATTTCATACTTTCAGAAGTTTTCGCCAAGAACTACAACGGCGTTTAGCTTAACTTTAACTCCACGACACAATGCGTATAAAAGGTAACCACGATTGTTTTGAGTTTCATGACACAATAATTAAATTAATAACAATAAAAGGATACTGCAATTCTGCATTAAAAATAGTAATCTGTAAACGGAACTCGTAAATTAATTGGAATATGAAAATCCTTAAGGAAATAGGACTCGTATAGAAATGGGATTACAAAACTATTGAGGAAGTAGGACTCGTATAGTAATGGAAATACAAAACCCCTCGAGGAAGTAGGACTCATACAGAAATGGGATTACAAAACTATTGAGGAAGTAGGACTCGTATAGTAATGGAAATACAAAACCCCTCGAGGAAGTAAGACTCATACAGAAATGGGATTACAAAACTATTGAGGAAGTAGAACTCATATAGTAATGGAAATACAAAACCCCTCGAGGAAGTAGGACTCATATAGAAATGGGATTACAAAACTATTGAGGAAGTAGGACTCGTACAGTAATGGAAATACAAAACCCCTCGAGGAAGTAGGACTCATATAGTAATGGGATTACAAAACCCCTCGAGGAAGTAAATATGGTATAGCGATAGGAATAGGAAACGTCACACAAAATAAGCCAGAAAAAGTTTTAATTTAGTCGTGTCAATGTATTTTTTTTGTTATCTATTAACCAATAATGAAATAACAGTGTACCTTTCCTGGTTGTTGGCTTCAGGTACTGTCATAGATTTATAATATGTGTTTTGATACATGTATATGCATTTGGTTTTTCGAAATCTTCGCGCAAATTTATACAAGGACTAATACCAGGATAGCCATGCTTACATTTTAACCTGATAGATTAGATAGCTGATAGCTACTGCCAGCTCTTTGGTTGCTCTTGTCTGACTGAATGGTGGGCTTTGACAGTCAGTCTTATGGATCACCCACGGACCCAATGACAGTCAGTCTTATGGATCCCCCACGGACCCAAAGTGTGGTTCGCGTTTTGGCGGCAATGGGCCGCGAGCAATGATCCGTAGAATTTACAATCCGGGCACGCCACAATAAGGCCACACCAGTTTCATATCTATGTGTATAAGACAGAAGTGTCATCTGTGTGTCTGCTTTTCACGCCTATAGTTTTCGATTTCAACCGAACTTGCAGTGAGTTTCGTAAGGGGATTGGAATTAGGATCTAAATCCCCATGCTGCTCCTCGTTGGCCGCTGTCTGTCTTTAACACCTATATTTTTTATCACTCTCAACCAAACTTTGCATGCACGCCCTTAAGCCTCCCCAGGGAGTATGCACGTACGTATATTTACACATGCACACACATATCTAATCGAGATATAACGCAAACTGTATCGGCCAAAATCTGAGTTCAAAGTATCAAAACTATTTTTTTTTTCATCAAATGTAGCTAAAACGAAATGTGTTTTTCGGTTTACATATTATGGGACAGGAAATTCATTTTATAAAATAACACATTTGATAGTCAGTGTAGTAGGCCTTATAACACCAGCTCGGATGCTTCTAGTTTTCTCTCTTTCTGTTGTACAGTCTCCCAAAGTCCGACGTAGACGTGTTGGCTTCCCTTCTGTAAGCATTACATTCCCACTAATGCCACGAATCTTTATTTGGATTAGTATCAGGACTTTGGGCTGGCTGTTTCATAATTTTGTTTATCACCAAATCTTTTCTTTTTTTCCCAAATACATCTTATTCGGCAAAGTGTTTGGATCATTAATGTGCATCAGAACCAGGAGTATCGTATGACGAACAAAGATGTTGTGACATTCTCTCTCTCTCTCTCTCTCTCTATATATATATATATATATAAACCACCATTTTAAGCAATATCCCCTACTTCTGCAGCTGAACCCCAACCCCAAACACACATACACTTTTATAGACCCACCAATGTGTGTATTTCTTAATTCTAGCTTTTAGTGTTCCGTAAAATCACTTAGAATCTGTCTGAGGGAGTTGAATTCTATAGAATAAAGATATCTCAGTAAATCGTAAGATTACGAACTTATAACGCTTAAATCCGGTGTTCAATTCCCCGCGGTGGATACAGCAGATAGTCCAATGGGGCTTTACTTTAAAAACAAACATAGTTCACAATATTTTAAGGTAATTTAAGAATAGGGACATTCTCAAGAGTTTCATTGTTTTTCCCAACTAACAAACTAGTCAGGTTTTTTCATGTGTATGCGTGCATATTTTGAAACCCCTATTTCAGTAATCCTTTTTCAGTAAGAGATGGTACATTTAACGAAAACGTAGCAAAATTGAGTCGTTGAAACAGGTGATGTTATCCATGTAAAAAACAGTTACTTTTATATAGAGATCTGTTCAGTGTCACTAGCCTGTTGTGTAATTTTCTAATAGTTTGTTTTCGTAATAAAACCCCTCTTCGATCTTGTCTTTATTTCTTATTACTGTAATAAATGACAGATTCAAACCCAAATGAAACGATGCCTTGTTTAATGTTTACTACCTGATAACTGTTCAACGCACTGGTAATATATAGAGGCATATCCTAACGCCGACACGCTATGTTACTGCCTTGTGGACCCAGCTACAAGTAGATACGACGCACAGGGAAAGAAATAAGGGCCTCTTGGGGGTGACATGGAAGCAAGTCCGAAGGTCGGCCCCCTATGTCACTTCCCAGCAGGAGATACAAAAGTACATGTCAAGTTTAGTGACAATCGGTCCAGCAATTCGCCAGTTATAAGCGGACACGCACACAGACAGGCTTTTTTGAAATAATGGTTTAGATTGCAACAAATAACCATCATACAGGAAGATGCTCGTTTTCACGCGACTGTAAGTTTCATTATTTTTGATTTGAATATTTGCTTCTTCATTTAATATGCATTCTTTAGTATATTTAGCTTAAAATTACGAGCTAACAAAATATTACTAGTATCTCGTGTATTTTCCTGTTTAGCTGAATCGAAGCTTATGAAATTTCTCGCAGTAATGTGCCATCTGATGCTTCTAGATAGTTTTTATTAACAAAATTAGCTTAGTAATTTTTCTGATTGTTTCCCAGGACACTGAAGACCTATACAACAAAAATACGAATACGTAAAGTTGCTGGTTTTTTTCATATGGTATAATTCAATTCTATTCCCAAGCCCACCATACTCACTTTCCGTTAGCCTAAACCTAGCGTAATTATCGTTAGTTGTGTGCCCAGTAATGACACAAAATGAAGAAAAGAAAAAGCACATTAAATAGCGATACTAATTATAATTGCACCAGTAATAATACAAAGTGGAAAGTCTTTTTTTATTAGGCCTAAATTAAAGCCATAATATTATATTTGTTTATGTATTTTTCCCCCTTTTGGGAAGAAACCATGAATGTTTATATTATTACCGTACATTCCATATTTTTGGTGCCATTTCACGTTTTCCTGGATCCCAGTATTTGTAACTCTTCCCATGTGTGACTTAATAGTATTCACATCATACTTTACATTCTAGAGGTGCTCTTACGTGTATAGCCCAGACTAACTCCACATTTTACATCCTCGTCCACATATACGCACTTGCTAAACTTTTCCTGGTCTTTTCGACACAACGATCTTTGAAAATTACAATTTCTCAAATTTTTAATTCCGCTGAACTGTTTAGCTGATAAATCTGCCTAACTACGAATATGATTTATATGCATGAATTTGACCTATTTATGATCTTCTCACAGACATTAGCTGGATCAGACAGTCAGTATGTGTTTGCAATATGTATGTGTGTGTGTGTATAATATTTTTTCTTCTTCTTATGTTTAGCATGGCCTGGTAGCTAGGGTGCTCTAATCGTGATATTTCCAGTTGCGGGTTCGAATCCTATCTCCGAACATGACCACTCTTTCAGCAGTGGGAATGTTATAATGTTGCAGTCAATATCTCTATTTAGTTAGAGTAACATAGGAATTGGTGGTCGGTGTTGTTGATTAAATATCTTCCCTCTAGTCTATCTCTTCAAAATTAGGGATGACCAGCGCCAATAGCCCTCCAATAGCTTAACGCGAATTTCAACAAAATAAACAGACATGTTCAGAAAAGAACATTCAATTTATTTATATCACTCCCTTTTTTTCCCATGCAGGTTGTTACTTTAAATGCTAATAAAAAATAACCAACTTTATGATTATACATGATGACGATTTCAAACTACTGTGGTTATTTATCTAGTTTTACATTCTCCTTCTTTTTATACCTCGATGTCGTTTTTAAACATTTTAATCTGCATTGGCCCGGCCAGCCATTAACCTGTGGTTTTGGGACATTCTTTTTTTATTGTATCTTCTGGTTTTCACTAGCCACTAACTGTTTTTTTTAGGGGGGGGGAGTCATTCTTTTCTAGTCTTTGTCCATTTCACCATCTACTAACCCATGCTTTTGGACAGTCTTTACTATATTTCATCAGCCAATAATTCGTTTTCTAATGTTCGCTGGAGTTCTTTTTAACCGTTGTCGTTTAATATTTTTCTAGATCCTTTATCAGGCTTTATTTGACGGACTATTCATATTCATTATATTTAGTGAGTTTCTTTAAGTTCAGTAAATATCAATGTTTATAAATTCTGGGTAACACCAATTTTGGAAAATGGATGGATGTTAATATAAATATTAGGAAATAAATCACAGTGCAAAATAAAGTTCACAGTTAGATATTGCGTAAATATATTAGCAGAACGGATATATTTTTTTCGCAATAAGTAGTTTGAAACCGGAAGTTGATATTTAATTTTACTCGAACTTCCGGTGTAACACCTCAGTGCCCGGGATCGGAGTTTGTTCCAATCTTCTGACCGTCGTTCCACACACCACACCACCTTGGTCAAAACATTGGTCTGTCTGTTGTTACTGGTTACGACTCTCATAACATACCAGAAAGTCTTTGTTACAGATTAAGGCATAATTTTTCCATATCATTGAGCTTTTAACAAGAGTTTTTAACAGTTGAAATTTAACACAGATTGTGAATTCGAAGATTCATGACTCGCGGCCCGTTGCCTTAAAAATGTGCTCCGTACTTTGGGTTCATGGGTACACTGAAAGAGAGACGGTCAAATCAGTCCATCTGTCAGACAAGAGTAGACCATTTGTACTGTTGACTAACAGCCTATCAGTTCAAAGTTATGGACGGCTATATTTGTATAGCTTTGCGTGAAACTTCTGAAACAAGCAAGTAAACAGTTGAACCATTGACAATACCGAGTCAACTGAATAACTTCCATGAAACGGTTGGAGCATTTCATAAACACTCGCCGTTTTCCGTTTAGGTCCAAGCGTCTAACAGACCCAGTCATGTTTGTGTAATACTTGAGCACACATGAACAAACTTATACAAACAACAGAAGCAAAACGGTAGTAATAAACTGGCGGGATATACTTAAAATACCCCGCTTTTCTACTCTCGATGTCACTATTGACTTATAGTATGGTTCTAATTAAAATGTTTTGCTTCTTCAGTCCTGAATGCACTTATTCTTTTGTTTTTGTGTATTTCTGAACAAACAGGAGCATCAGTGGTGTTTAAATATTCATCTCTAACATTCGAATATATACGGTCTCGGATTAGGCCTAACGTTGAGGTAACCCTAACACTGGCTCTCTGTTATTGTTTGTGTTTTTATGCCCCCCTCCCTTCTTTTTCTTATTGCAAACCTTGATGTTGTTCACGTTGGTCTGTGTAGTTGATTATGTAATTCAGGTAGACTTGAAGATGACAAGCTTAATACCTTTCGTAGTTTACATCAAGGATGCAAGTAGGCTTAAGTGTAACTGTACATGACGTTAAGCTTCTACATCCTATGCACGAGCCCTTAGGCTAGCTAAAAGGCAGACACAGTACAGATAAGCTCTTGTGTAGCTTTGCATTAAAACACAAAAATATATCTTTGGTGTCATGGCATTGCTTGGTGTTTGGCAGTAAAAGAATGATTGAACATCAACTTCTTAATTTCAAAATTATAGATATTTCAACAAATGAACAATACTTCTTTCTTGTTTTATTATTATTATTATGTATGATGTACTAACATCGCTTTCATTCTTTCAGTTGGTCTTTTGCACAATATCTCAGTAAATTATCTTTAAAAAATACTGGTTACTTGTGTTTCAGATACAGGAGCCTTGAGCCCCTTCTGCTTTGCTGTTATCATTGCACAGTTACGTAATGGTAGACACGTGAAATACGGACATCATTTTGGAAACGTTGACCAAATTCTTACATTCGAGTAGAAATTCTTACAAAATCACTTTAAATATTAGAGAAATGTGAAAGATCCATATTCTGAAGTTCTACCGTTTTGGTTTTGTAGTTCTATATTATGTTTATTTCATTCTATAATTGGGAATTTCTCTTAATATAAATTAGAGGTCTAAACGATCTGATATTTTGTAGATTATTTGTTCTTTTCCTAATACACGTTAATTGTTGACCTTACAAGCTATGAAACATTTGTTTATTATAAGCTAACTCTCTTTAATGAAATAAATATTTAGTCTGCAGTTTTTCTTTCGTAGCTTTTTTATCAAGATTTGATACATACCTTTTCTGATGTTTCTTTTTAGCTAAGCACAAAGCTATACAATAGGCTATCTGTGCTCTGCCCACCAGGAGTATCGAAACCTGGTTTCTAGTGTTGTAATTCCGCAGGCATACCACCTTTCCTGATGTAGCACATTGTAATATCCTTTGTACATATACGCTATATCATCCACATTATCAAGACAGGACAGCTCATCCCACTTGTTTAAGGGTATATATCCTCTGAATTTGTGTACGAATCCCATAGTGCACTATTGTGAAGGGTTGACGAAGGACAGCAGGTGTTATAAGCAGTCAGATGTAGTTTGATGCTAAGGGGGAAGGAGTTTTCTAGTCTTTAAAGATGATGCAGTTTGTTAGAGTAAGCATACGAAACATTTCAACTCCCCTACTGATACCCAAATCCACTCTTGATAATTCACTAATTAAACGGAGAAACGTTGGACGTGCTAATATGAAATACCATTAAGTTCTTATTAATAATTGTGGCAACCAGAAATGAATCACCTTTCTGTTTTCTGCTAATGTTGCAACGCGTTGTTAAAAACACATGTTTGGCGTTACGTTCGTTACCATGGACTATAATGAGGGTTCAGGATTGCAAGCCAGGATATGTATGCGCAGGGAGATTCGTGGTTTCATAGACAGTTTGCAGCCCATAAGCTTTATCCACAGCTGCATATGTAAGGCTTTGGTTATCGAAATATAGGGACGGGAAACAACGGAGAATCATTACTTGGAGTATTGAATCCTGCTCTTCATGTTTTGTTTTGAATGGAAAATCCTGGGTTCAAACGCAACTGGGAGAAAGTCTCGAGTGTTCTAGCTAAATCTCAGTCTCCCAGTATTGGTGCAGTTTTGTGGGGAAGGTCTATACCTCTACCATACCGTGGGGGGGGGGGGCATACTTTTTTCAGAATGATAGTGCATTATCATACTGCACATCTTGTCCAGCACGAAACAATTAACAGTCCAGAAAAGTGGAGATCCGTTTCACCAGATGTGTAGTAACGGTTGGTAGCAGTGTCGAAATTGTAATTAACGTTTAGTGTGGACCAACTTCTTATTCAAGTGAGCCTAAGCGGCGAAAAATTCCAACTTCATAGTTCGTGACCCCCCCCCCCCCCCACGTAAACCAGCGGCAGTTCTTAGGCTCATATCGAGTACACAGCTAATTGTATAGCTCAAACCGGAGATGTTTTATTACATATATATTTATATGTTTGCCCAAGTGCATTTTATTCTTGTCTTTTTTAAAGTTTTACTGACCTTCTCTTTTGTTCTTTCAAATCATATTTTAGTTTTACTCAAGCATAGGTTTCACTTCCCCAAAATCGATTTTATAGATACAATAAGATTCTAAATTAGGAAGATTGAAGCCTTTTCTGGTTAGTTTGTAGAGGAATCAATCCATGTCTGCACTAAACTTTATTAATCAACTGTCACTCTTCGGCCACGTATCCTCGTGTTATAGTCAGCATCGTTCATGCACGAGCTGTTCACACACAAACTTACACCCGAATCTGTGGGGTTAAACAAACAACGGGCTCTCTTCAACATCTCCCTGTTTTGGTCTTGTTTGCTTTGCGATATGCTCAGAACCAGAACTGTCGACCAGTGAGTTACGGTCATGCTATCGCCAGAAGTCACAGAACATCTATTAGATTATCTGGCGGAATTGAACTGTGTATAAATATAACAGTTTCGTAAATTTCACACGAAGCCTAGATTCATAATGGAATAGTATAGTTAATATTTAGTCAATAAATAATTATTTGACAAAAGTCTGTATGTGTTCGCTTACAACTGGCGAACCTCTGGGCTGATTATCACCATACCTGCTATGTATCCTTAGATTTCTCGGAGAGAGACATAGGGGGCCGGCGTTTGGATCTGACCCTTCGTGTCATCCTCTAGTGCCCACATCTTTACTCATGCACTGTGTTCACTTATAACTGCTGATCGATTGTCACCAAACCTGGAACGTACCCCTTAGCCTCCTTTTGTAGTGGTGGGTGATAGGAGGGATGACGTTCGGATCTGATCCTCTGTTATCCCCTTGAAGCCCCCATGTCTTCTTCGTGCATTGAAATCAACAAAGTGAGTTTTATAAATTTTATGCAAAGCTACAAATGTTTTATTTGTATTTCACCCAGCCACTGGTTTGTATTACTTGTGGTTATAAAGGACATGCAATTTGTTTAATATTCTAGGATCTTATTGCTCAATTTTTGTTCAAATTAAAGTTTCAAATTCGCCCAATCACAATCATTGGTCATAATTTGATTAAATCGTTGAATGTTATTGTAAACTAGACGAGAATGGCAAGTTTAGTAAATTTTTTGCTTGGGCGTAGCATGGCCTGGTGGTTAGGGCGCTCGACTCGCAATCTGAGGGTTGTGAGGTCATATCCCCCTCGCCGAACATGTTCATGCTATATGGTCGCCATAAGGGCCTTCCACTGAGAGTAAACATTCTTGGCTTACAATAATACTGTCCGACCCCAAACTAATTAGGACTAAGATCGTTACATAGAAGAAGTCAATTTTTTGCTTATTACTTTGAGATAGGCACATTTCCTTTTATGGATTATTGTAAATATTACATTTGTATTGTAATTTATTAGAATTATAAAAAAAACTAACTTTAGTTTGGGCCTTCCTTTTTTCATGTTTATATTGTTCTAATTAAAAATCTTTCTTGATATTACGAATTGAGGATTATGTGGTTGATGGGCATTTGTCTCGGTGTGAATTTCTAGAATATTCTGTAGCATAATTAAACCACAACTAAACAACCACACCATGGAACTAGTACACAGGTCTGCTGTCTCACACCATTAATACAGATATAGAATAACAAGAAAGAGGGAATTGTTCATACTCGTCTTTTCTGTTTTGATATAAAATGTCGAGAATACTGGCTCAATGCATGCTTGGATCTGCTTTAAGTTGAATGAGAAGTCTTAATAGTACGAGTTTTGACGTGCCGATTGTGGCAACTTTCAAACTTGAAGTTGTGTGACAATTTAGATCTCAAAATTAATTAACGTTTCTGGCCAACTTACACCAGGGCTATCTGCATATAAACGTTCTAATTTTGACTTAGTAAGACTAGAGGGAAGGCAGATAGTGAACAGCGCCCACCGTATATCTTAGGCTACTTTTGTCTGACCAAATAGTGGAACTTCACCGTCTCTCTTATAACGCACCCACAGCTTAAAGTGCGTAACGTATTTTTTGTAGCAACGGGAACCATGAACCCTAGGTTTCACAGTCTGGGATATACTAAACAGTAAGGCCACGACCAGCCCAGATTACAGTAGTTTAGGGGTAGAATTAAAAATAACTATTCTAACAGCACATATAAGTTCATTCAGAAAATCTGTGTGAAAGAACTCTTACTAAAGTAATCCAATGCAGAATTTCAAGTTTTCAGATAAATGTTAACCTCGCACACAGACGCTCTTCCTTCTTCGTTTGTTTTGTTAACTTCAAAATTTTGTTGCAGGTGAACCACCAAGTGGCAAAGTGGCGGCATTAGAATATTACAGCTCATCGCCTTACTCTTCTTCTTATTATTACAGTAGGTAAGTGCTATAAACAAGTATGTGAAATAATAGTAATAATTATAATAAAAACAAACAAACAAAACATCAGGCATCCGTGATAAGCTGCATTTAGCACCCTCTATCGTCTGTCAGGGTGAAACCATTAAATTGTATGAGAATAAAATATACTTGAATTGTACTAATTTGTTACTCGTGACGTATGAAATACTTCAGTTAATTATCGATTTTTTGTATTGATTATTATTATTACTGATAATATCATTCATTATTATCAATATTGCCTTTTTTCCCAAGTTATAACATTGTTATACCAATTTTAATTTTAATATTTCGTAGTTCTGTTTCAGGTTGCCGGTACAAATATTCTATTTTTAATACGTCAGTAAGTTCTTACTTTTGGATAACAGACTGAATGCTGGATTTTGACAAAATTCGGTGTATTTACTAATAACAAATTCAAATTTATTGTATCCACCTAAGCCGAAGCCTTTAAGCAATGATTATTATTATTATTATAGCAATTAGATTAGTTTCCTGCTGATTTAAGATTTTACTTCAAAATATTTTAAATTAACATATTAACATATTAAATTAACTTTTGTCTACTTATATTTTAGTCATGTTCAGTTGCAACGGTTGTAAATCCAATTTACAGTATGATCTGGGATCATAGTTGTCTAATGTAGTCATCTTCAGTTTCAAGACTTGTAAACACAATTTACAGTATGATCTGGGATCACAGTTGTCTAATGTAGTCATCTTCAGTTTCAACACTTGTAAATACAAGTTACAGCACCATCTGGGATCACAGTTGTCTAATGTAGTCATCTTCAGTTGCAACAGTTGTAAATTCAATTTACAGTGACATCTGGGATTACAGTTGTCTATTGTAGTCATCTTCAGTTTCAACACTTGTAAATACAAGTTACAGCACCATCTGGGATCACAGTTGTCTATTGTAGTCATCTTCAGTTTCAAGACTTGTAAGTACAAGTTACAGCACCATCTGGGATCACAGTTGTCTAATGTAGTCATCTTCAGTTGCAACAGTTGTAAATTCAATTTACAGTGACATCTGGGATCACAGTTGTCTAATGTAGTCATCTTCAGTTGCAACAGTTGTAAATCCAATTTACAGTGACATCTGGGATCACAGTTGTCTATTGTAGTCATCTTCAGTTGCAACAGTTGTAAATCCAATTTACAGTGACATCTGGGATC
>NW_013669489.1:39483-41168 GCF_000517525.1 Limulus polyphemus | reverse complement strand
CAGTTGTAAATCCAATTTACAGTGACATCTGGGATCACAGTTGTCTATTGTAGTCATCTTCAGTTGCAACAGTTGTAAATCCAATTTACAGTGACATCTGGGATCACAGTTGTCTATTGTAGTCATCTTCAGTTGCAACAGTTGTAAATCCAATTTACAGTGACATCTGGGATCACAGTTGTCTATTGTAGTCATCTTCAGTTGCAACAGTTGTAAATCCAATTTACAGTGACAATAGACAACTGTGATCCCAGATGGTGCTGTAACTTGTATTTACAAGTGTTGAAACTGAAGATGACTACAATAGACAACTGTGATCCCAGATGTCACTGTAAATTGAATTTACAACTGTTGCAACTGAAGATGACTACATAGACAACTGTGATCCCAGATGTAGTCATCTTCAGTTGCAACAGTTGTAAATCCAATTTACAGTGACATCTGGGATCACAGTTGTCTAGGCTGTAGATGACTGATAGTGTGAAGTTTAATCATATCGTATATAGTAAGTACTCAAAGCTTACTAATCGTGAAAAAATTCGCTTAACCAGTCGATTAAAATTATAATCAAACCGGTAGTAAAGTATTAATAGTGTGGCTAATACTATGTAGGATGTAGATATTTAGCTGCAGATAAGTCTTCACTGTGTTTCACAGTTAGTCGTTTAGTGGTCATAAGAACTTTTAGTCAGTTGTAAATGTTCAACATACATAGGGTGATTATCAAGAACTCTCCATATTTAAAACGATTATACCTTAAAAAGTACTTTTCCTAGAGGAACAACATTTTACCAGAGTAGATTACGAATTTCACGTTTTATCCACGAAAGTGTGTTTGTATCACAAAATCAAATTATACAGCATATTAAAACCGCTTTTCTCGCAAACTACCGTTTCTTACATTATGGTCATACTACGAAGCACATTAATTCGCACCTATCCGTTCATCCGTTCCGATCTATTGGACCAAACTTGTACAATAGGTGCTACGTACTAAGCCTTGGGCTTGATTTTGAGATTCATGGGTGCAAGGTAAAAGTTAAAAGTCCACAAGTAGATATTAAATCGTTCTCAACCTTGTGGATATGATATCTGAGAACTGGATGGATGGATATTGACCAAACTTATACGACTCTTAGACTGATTAACTTCAGAAAGTCATGAGTCGAAGGTCAAGGTCAGAAGGTCACTGGTACATATAAAAATCTGCCTTAATCTTGTCGACATGATATCTGAAGTTTGGAGGGATCTTGCACAAACGTATACAACAAGTATTACGTTATCAAAGTTGGGGGGACGTAAGGATACAACATAACGTTAGTGAGGGCACTGGCGTTTCATACACACAGCTTGCACTCGTTTCACTTCTCCCTATTGCGACAATACGAAAGTGAGGATTTGAATAACACGCGTGCCAGTGTGCAGTTTCTTGCGAGGATCAATAAACACTATCCAAAGCAGATTATGTTTACAACAGTGTTGTTTAGATATAGGCTTGATAAGTTGATTGAGAATGACGAAAACTATATTGATTACTTTCTACGAAAGGTTTAGAAAGAATACACTATACATGCCCAAACTGTCCCGAATAAAATCGTTGTGTTAAGGTATAATAATCTGAAATATGGGTTTTCTTTACTTCACCCTGTATATATATATATATATATATATATATATATATATAT
>NW_013669489.1:33547-39105 GCF_000517525.1 Limulus polyphemus | reverse complement strand
TAATCTACTTATAATCACTTCATGGTTTATAAATCTAAGGTTGCTGTTTTTTTCATTTTGTTTTTTTCATCAAGATTTGAAGATAGTTGAATACTAACCATCATATTCCTAAATTTGAACTGAGGATAGACGTGGTTTCAAGTATAAAAGCGAACAGTGAACAGTTAATCTTCAAAGACATTTTGTTTACACGTAAGATATGGAGCTTTGGGAACAGTGGTCTTATTTAAAACGTTTTTTGTTTTTGTATAGCATGCAGGCCTACTCGCAGCTGGGCGCACAAAGCCCTACCTATCCTGTCCAACCAAGTACAGCCTTCTACAGCGCCCAGCCCATGGGGGAAGGAACGGCTTATGGAGTCCTCTCTCAGTCATACGGCATGACTGGTGAGTTTATTTCCTTCAAATGAAAGTTAATCTAATTACAAAGCTCTCTGTCTGACAACTGAAACCCTGATGTCGTTTTTAAAATGTTGGAGAACAATCTTTGATATTTTTTTTGTTATACATCCCCCCCCCCCCAAAAAAACAACAAGTAAAAAATTTGTTAGTTGGTTGATATGGTAGTTACGTCAAAGGCATATCTAAACATGCAATTAAAGCATTTGAATATCTGTTGATGAGTTATTTGTCTATATGTTTATATAAAGCACAAGATTCACCTATATTCCAAAGTTTTGCAGTTCAGTTAGTTAGAATTGTTACTATGAGGTCACAACTGATATGGACTTTGGAGCGGTATAACAACTGGACTGACAGAATTGTTACTATGAGGTCACAACTGATATGGACTTTGGAGCGGTATAACAACTGGACTGACAGAGTTGTTACTATGAAGTCATAACTGATATGGACTTTGGAGCGGTATAACAACTGGACTGACAGAGTTGTTACTATGAAGTCATAACTGATATGGACTGTGAAGTGGTATAACAACTGGACTGACAGAATTGTTACTATGAGGTCACAACTGATATGGACCTTGGAGCGGTATAACAACTGGACTGACAGAGTTGTTACTATGAAGTCATAACTGATATGGACTTTGGAGCGGTATAACAACTGGACTGACAGAGTTGTTACTATGAAGTCATAACTGATGTGGACTGTGAAGTGGTATAACAACTGGACTGACAGAGTTGTTACTATGAGGTCATAACTGATATGGACTTTGGAACGGTATAACAACTGGACTGACAGAGTTGTTACTATGCAGTCACAACTGATATGGAGTGTGAAGCGGTATAACAAATGGACTGACACAGTTGTTACTATGAGGTCATAACTGATATGGACTGTGAAGCGGTATAACAACTGGACTGACAGAGTTGTTACTATGAGGTCACAACTGATATGGAGTGTGAAGCGGTATAACAACTGGACTGACAGAGTTGTTACTATGCAGTCACAACTGATATGGACTGTGAAGCGGTATAACAAATGGACTGACAGAGTTGTTACTATGAGGTCATAACTGATATGGACTTTGAAGCGGTATAAAAAATGGACTGAGAGAGTTGTTACTCTGAGGTCATAACTGATATGGACTGTGAAGCTGTATAACAAATGGACTTACACAGTTGTTACAATGAGGTCATAATTGATATGGACTTTGGATCGGTATTAAAAGTAGACGGACATAGTTATCTGCCGTGCCATTTACCTAGACTTGTTATTCTGAAATCACTAGAGCTGTTCCAATATTGCTGTTAAGAATTTTTCATATCAGTTAGAGCATTATTGCTACGGTGGCCAAAAGCGCTATACAAACAAACTGAAATGACCTTTTCTCATCAGTTACCTATTATTATTACCTATTAATATTATTGAATAAACATGTTGTACTAAGGTAACTGATAGGACTTGTTAATTTTAAGTTACAGCGTCTTATGATTATGGAGACAATTGTCAAGGCTTCTTTATATCTGTAACTATCAGAGTCACAGCGTCTTATGATTATGGAGACAATGTGTTACCTTAAGAAAATTGTCAAGGCTTCTTTATATCTGTAAGTATCAGAGTCACAGCGTCTTATGATTATGGAGACAATGCGTTACCTTAAGACAATTATCAAGGCTTCTTTATATCTATAAGTATCAGAGTCACAGCGTCTTATGATTATGGAGATAATGCCTTACCTTAAGACAATTGTCAAGGGTTCTTTATATCTGTAACTATCAGAGTCACAGCGTCTTATGATTATGGAGATAATGCGTTACCTTAAGACAATTGTCAAGGCTTCTTTATATCTGTAAGTCTCAGAGTCACGTTTCAAACGACTGATGTTTTAGCTGACTGGTATTCTTTACGGCACTTGATAGCTACACATTTTGACAGTATTATGGGTAGTATTAGTTTGACTAAAAGTATTTATTTTGATCAAATTTCCTTGTTTAGCATGACGTTTAAGCGTGTAAGTTTAGTCTCTGAGAGCTATCTATATTGGTAGTGGTGAAGAAACCATGAGTTGTTTTCTATGACTACAGATGAGATCGCAAGATAGTTACTAAGAGTGGCGAAAATATCACGAGTTAGTTACTAAAAGTGGCGAAAATATCACGAGTTAGTTTTCATGACTGGTGAAGAGGTCACGAGTTAGTTTTCATAACTAGTGAACATATCACGAGCTAGTTTTCATGACTGGTGAAGAGGTCACGAGTTAGTTTTCATGACTGGTGAAGAGGTCACGAGTTAGTTTTCATGACTGGTGAACATATCACGAGTTAGTTTTCATGACTGGTGAAGAGGTCACGAGTTAGTTTTCATGACTGGTGAAGAGGTCACGAGTTAGTTTTCATGACTGGTGAAGAGGTCACGAGTTAGTTTTCATGACTGGTGAACAGGTCACGAGTTATTTTTCATGACTGGTGAAGAGGTCACGAGTTAGTTTTCATGACTGGTGAACATATCACGAGTTAGTTTTCATGACTGGAAAATTATTATTATTATATTATTAGCGGTATATTACAGAGCTAGTTTTTTTTTATTGCAGCTGCAAGAACGTTTGTACAGCAGGGGAAACCAGGCTCTCCGTCGATTCCACAAGCTACGTACTTATCTCCTTATGGAAACAACTTTGGAACTGGTAGCGGGACTCATTCAACACAAAACAGCTACAACTACGGTAAGAGGAATAACCTTACGATATTATTGTGGTTTGGGTGCACTGTACCCCCTCACAGTTCTGAAGATATTGTAGTTATCGAACGTAGAAAACTTGCTTATTTTTACACGGATCTGTTGAATAATGTACGACCACTGATTTTAGATATAAGCGACCCAGACACGAGTAACCATGTGCTAACATCTGTCGTTTTAATATCGAAGTTCATATTTGATCCAAGTTGCTCCTACCGCACGACCGTTTTACTAATATTGATTAGATTAAAACACGTATACGTTTAATGTGATTAAAACACGTATACGTTTAATGTTTAATTACTTTTGTTTTTACAGTTGGTGTAATTATACTGATCGTAATCTGGAGTGAACTTTGTTTATTGTAACTTTGTGCGTATTTCTAGGCCCGGCATGGCCAGGTGGTTAAGGCACTCGCAATCTGAGGGTCGCGGGTTCGAATCCCCGTCACACCAAACATGCTCGCCCTTTCAGCCGTGGGGGCGTTATAATGTGACGGTCAATCCCACTATTCGTTGGTAAAAGAGTAGCCCAAGAGTTGGCGGTGGGTGGTGATGACTAGCTGCCTTCCCTCTAGTCTTACACTGCTAAATTAGGGACGGCTAGCGCAGATAGTTCTCGTGTAGCTTTGCGCGAAATTCAAAAGCAAAGAAACAAGCGTATTTCTATCCACAATACTCTGATAATAAAATAATTTATAGGTATAGTTTTTGTGATCAGGATTTTCTTTGTTTATTAAACGTTCAATAAGACTACATAACTGTGTTCATTTTACGATTTTTTTTTCGAAAATATTTTTTCCAGGAACAATGTACCCATCTTCCACCTTCCCTGGAATTGCGTCCAATGCACAGGGTTTCAGTTCTTCCCAACAGGTTCGTACTTTTTACACTATGACGGAGGCCTATTAGACAGTCTCAAACTAAAGTTTTGTATATATATATATATATGTGCTTATTTTGAATGTTTATTAAACATAGGGGATGTTTATTAAAAAAAATCTATACTGAAAATGACTGTATCTTAAGAACTACGTACCATAGGGGAACTAATTATCCTCAGGGGCATAAATCATAAGTTTTATCAAGGACATCTTGGACATTCTGCAAATGATCCTAACAACTGTCACGAAGTATGTTTTATTTTTTATTGAAGCTACTGCAAGTATAATCTGTTCTGTACATGTTCATTGGTTCTCGCAACATTCTGCAAAGTGTCCTAAAAACTGTCACGACGTATGTTTTATTTTTTATTGAAGCTACTGCAAGTATAATCTGTTCTGTACATGTTCATTGGTTCTCGCAACATTCTGCAAAGTGTCCTAAAAACTGTCACGAAGTATGTTTTATTTTTTATTGAAGCTACTGCAAGTATAATCTGTTCTGTACATGTTCATTGGTTCTCGCAACATTCTGCAAAGTGTCCTAAAAACTGTCACGAAGTATGTTTTATTTTTTATTGAAGCTACTGCAGGTATAATCTGTTCTGTACAGTGTTCAATAGTTCTCGCAACATTCTGCACACTGTTATACATTTTTTCTATCTACCATCCTCGTATTGCTGATAGAGGGGAATATACGCAATGGTAGTTTGGAAGAAAATCAGTCGAGTGTAAAGTATATCTTTGTCTTGAAAAATATTCTGTCGTGTCCAGTTTTTTTTTGCATAAAATTTATGATTCTCGATGTATCTCTGGTCAAGCTTCGTTACCCTGGAACAAGTAGTTTTTTTGAGTTATAATAATTTCAAATATGGTATTTTGTCTCTTTATTTACAACAAAGTTATTTTGTGAAGGACCTGTAGCTCATCTTACAATAAGAGTGTATTGTATAACAAATACCAGAAGTTTTTACCATTTTTAAAAACATGATCCTTGTGTAAATGTGTGAACCTTCATCTCGAGTGATACTTGTGTTGAGTTGTAACATATTCTTAATGTTTAAAACATGATCCTTGTGTAAATGTGTGAAACTTCATCTCCAGTTATACTTGTGTTGAGTTGTAACATATTCTTAATGTTTAAAACATGATCCTTGTGTAAATGTGTGAACCTTCATCTCGAGTGATACTTGTGTTGAGTTGTAACATATTCTTAATGTTTAAAACATGATCCTTGTGTAAATGTGTGAACCTTCATCTCGAGTGATACTTGTGTTGAGTTGTAACATATTCTTAATGTTTAAAACATGATCCTTGTGTAAATGTGTGAACCTTCATTTCGAGTGATACTTGTGTTGAGTTGTAACATATTCTTAATGTTTAAAACATGATCCTTGTGTAAATGTGTGAACCTTCATTTCGAGTGATACTTGTGTTGAGTTGTAACATATTCTTAATGTTTAAAACATGATCCTTGTGTAAATGTGTGAACCTTCATTTCGAGTGATATTTGTGTTGAGTTGTAACATATTATTAATGCT
>NW_013669489.1:29498-32708 GCF_000517525.1 Limulus polyphemus | reverse complement strand
GTGATATTTGTGTTGAGTTGTAACATATTATTAATGCTTAAAACATGATCCTTGTGTAAATGTGTGAACCTTCATCTCCAGTGATACTTGTGTTGAGTTGTAACATATTCTTAATGTTTAAAACATGATCCTTGTGTAAATGTGTGAACCTTCATCTCGAGTGATACTTGTGTTGAGTTGTAACATATTCTTAATGTTTAAAACATGATCCTTGTGTAAATGTGTGAACCTTCATCTCCAGTGATACTTGTGTTGAGTTGTAACATATTCTTAATATTTAAAACATGATCCTTGTGTAAATGTGTGAACCTTCATCTCCAGTGATACTTGTGTTGAGTTGTAACATATTCTTTATGTTTAAAACATGATCCTTGTGTAAATGTGTGAACCTTCATCTCCAGTGATACTTGTGTTGAGTTGTAACATATTCTTAATATTTAAAACATGATCCTTGTGTAAATGTGTGAACCTTCATCTCCAGTGATACTTGTGTTGAGTTGTAACATATTCTTAATGTTTAAAACATTCATTATATATTCTATCCTGCTCGTAGAACTGTAACGAATCTTTAAGCTGCTATTATCTCTTGATTATCGCGTTAATTGAAAGTTTTAGCTATACGAAAGAAACGCCATAGTGTGTTAACATCCATAGTGTGTTAACATCCGTAGCGTGTTAACATCCATAGTGTGTTAACATCCGTAGCGTGTTAACATTCATAGTGTGTTAACATCCAAGCTGCCTAATTTTCAAACAGCACTGTTAGGAGTTCCGACGTTATTATCAGACTACAGACAAGTCGTCAAACAAAGCTAGAAGTGCTTTTCCGAGGAGATTACCGAGTCTGATACTCTAATTACCGGATTGATCGAAACAATGGCAAAAGCTTACAGCAGCGATAAACAAATGGAAAATTAAATGAGTTCAGTAAGAAGACTAGATAAAATCGGTAGAGTCCTGTGCTAATTATACACAAGGCTAGATAAAATCGGTAGAGTCCTGTGCTAATTATACACAAGGCTAGATAAAATCGGTAGAGTCCTGTGCTAATTATACACAAGGCGAGATAAAATCGGTAGAGTCCTGTGCTAATTATACACAAGGCTAGATAAAATCGGTAGAGTCCTGTGCTAATTATACACAAGGCTAGATAAAATCGGTAGAGTCCTGTGCTAATTATACACAATACTTTTTTTTTGGGGGGGGGTGAAGTGAAAGAGGAAGAAGTGGTTGTATCTTAAAACCACACAAACAAATTAAATATTGTATAAGTGGATTTATCGTAACACTGAGTACTGAAGTAGTTCTGGATCTGTTCGTTGTTCGGTTCTCTTTTGGTGTCTCATCTTACTGCAGCATGATACCTGACGCGTATTTGTCAATTGCATGTGAGATCTGATGTTAAAACTGTTCCACTCGCCGAACTCTGACGTGATTAGATCGTTGAAAATGAGAAAACTTGTATTTCATTCCAAGTAAGACCAAATCTGTATCAGATCGGTTACTAATAACGTGGGATATTGGTCTTTTATCGTACATGATTGAAACACACCCATATAAAAAAAGCTTGTATATCTTAATATATATATAATTTATAAAAATATCATCCAATCATGTTAGGTAAGCTTCTTGTAGAGGCTAATGCTTAGACATCCCAAGTAAGAATTCTAAGACCACGTTTATTTTAGCGGGAAAAAACCATCTAAGTTTTGCACAGACTGCTATCAAAGCCGAGAGTGACATATGTAGAACAATGTTCGTGAATCTACACAGATAGGATTATCTCTGGCAGGGTGGGTAACTTGTAGCTCCTTACATGAGTAAGATGGACAGATAGGTATATACATAAATAGGCATTGTTGATGTCAGTGCATGTAAGTTCAAACTGGGGATTACTGGTACTTGTGAATATGAATAGACATTCAGGGTTATCGATAACTGTGCATGTATGAAGAGACCAGGTGTTATTGATAGATATATAATGTGAATAGAAACTAGGGGTTACTGATCTCCGAGAATATGAATATAAGCTCGAGGTTATTAATTTCTGAGAAAATGAATAGAAACTCGGGGTTATTGGTCTTTAAGAAAACGAATAGAAATTCAGGGATATTGGTCTTGGAGAATATGAATAAAAACTCGGGGTTATTGATATCTGAGAAAATGAATAGAAATTCAGGGATATTGGTCTTTGAGAATATGAATAGAAATTCAGGGATATTGGTCTTTGAGAATATGAATAGAAATTCAGGGATATTGGTCTTTGAGAATATGAATAGAAATTCAGGGTTATTGGTCTTTGAGAAAATGAATAGAAACTCAGAGCTACTACTATCTGAGTATTTGGATAAAAATTTAAGTTGGTTAATGAAAAAAAAACTACTACGTTCCTCATATAGTGGCGCATAAATTTGGATTTTACTTGTCAGAACCACATTGTTCTTGATAGTTTTATTATAAAAACGGCATCCTGTTTGTTCTGATCTTGTTCACGGAATATAGTTAACACAAAGAATGCCACCTATGACTGTTTTCTTTGAACATTAATAACTTCAAGAGTTAGGAGATTTATAATATAAACATTTGTATTCCTGACTTCTAACATGCTCGAGAGAATGGTACAACTACATAAGTTAAAACTGTTTCTGGACATATCTAACAAAGTTAAATATTTTGAAAGTCATTTACATTTAATTGTAAATGGGCAATTTTAAGTGAGCTCAGGAATACTTGTATTCAGGAAATATCTAAGATTGTATACTTTCATAATGTTTACAGTAAACATTCACACTAAACTGTTGTTATTTACCGTCGTTTCGGCTACTTTCATAATGTTTACAGTAAACATTCACATTAAACTGCTGTTATTTACCGTCATTTCGGCTACTTTCATAATGTTTACAGTAAACATTCACATGAAACTGCTGTTATTTACCGTCGTTTCGGCTACTTTCATAATGTTTACAGTAAACATTCACATGAAACTGCTGTTATTTACCGTCGTTTCGGCTACTTTCATAATGTTTACAGTAAACATTCACATTAAACTGCTGTTATTTGCCGTCGTTTCGGCTACTTTCATAATGTTTACAGTAAACATTCACATTAAACTGCTGTTATTTGCCGTCGTTTCGGCTACTTTCATAATGTTTACAGTAAACATTCACATTAAACTGCTGTTATTTACCATCGTTTCGGCTACTTTCATAA
>NW_013669489.1:26391-28779 GCF_000517525.1 Limulus polyphemus | reverse complement strand
TTCACATTAAACTGCTGTTATTTGCCGTCGTTTCGGCTACTTTCATAATGTTTACAGTAAACATTCACATTAAACTGCTGTTATTTACCATCGTTTCGGCTACTTTCATAATGTTTACAGTAAACATTCACATGAAACTGCTGTTATTTGCCGTCGTTTCGGCTACTTTCATAATGTTTATAGTAAACATTCACATTAACCTGCTGTTATTTACCGTCGTTTCGGCTACTTTCATAATGTTTATTACAAACATTCACATTCAACTACTGATATATAGCGTCGTTTCGGCAATTTTCACAATGTTATATTAAATATTCACAATTAACTGCTGTTATTTACTGTCGTTTCGGCTACTTTCATTGTATTTACAGTAAACGTTCATATTAACTGCTTTTATTTACCGTCGTTTCGGCTACTTTCACAATGTTTACAGTAAGCATTCAAATTCAGGTACTGTTGTTTAGTGTCGTTTCGTACTCAGGCCTGCATAAACCAAATGCAGAGATCAAAGATTTCTACACGTGCAGTAGGTATAGATGTTGCAGAATATTCGTTGTATTTGTTTGTGTGTTTACTGCAGAATATTCATAGTATTTGTGTGTTTGCTGCAAAATATTCATAGTATTTGTGTGTTTACTGCAGAATATTCGTACTATTTGTTTGTTTGTTTACTGCAGATATTGTATTGTTCACAATAAACATTTATGTTAACCACGGTAGCAATACTGGTATGACATTAAAACTAGTGCGGGTAAGTATCCAACCAGGGGCCGAATATATATCTAAAAACTAAAACTAGCTGGTCAGTACTCTGTTTGTCGTTCAATGTATGCATGCTCTATGATTTTTTCCATTTTTTTATTCTTTAAAAATTATCCCCACCCCGAACTATTGGCAACGGGTTGTTTTCCCTTAATGCGAAGCTTGCGCTGTATTTTTCGCTCATAACGCAAGACGGTTAAAAGATGAAAACGAAGGTATGTAGAACTTTAGTATGTTGAAACGTAACATGTTTAGCTTCACTTTCACTCATTGAAGCCATTAACACTGTGCTGTGAAAAAGTACTTTGTTTTGCTATCACTGACAGAGCAAAAATAGCTTGATGGATTATTTTGTGAAGATGTACTTTAGATGTCTGTAAACGTTTTGTACTTTTTTGTGTGTGTTTTATTCGGACTAGAAGCGTATTCGAAAAAAAAAATCAATCGTATTATCCGTTACATTGCAAGCTTTAACAAACTGTCTGCAAAATGTATGAGAAAGAAAAAATTAAATGTTTAGTGGAGGACAGAAATTCACCCCCTTTTTATAAATTTATTTCTCCCCCAGTAGGTGGGTGGTGAGTCTGAAAAATCGGTTTTCGATAGCCGTGGTGGACACAGCAGACAAAACCCATAGTATAGCTTTGTGCTTAACAACAGACAAAATAAAATAACAAAACAGATAAACCTAATTTATTCAAAACTAGTGACATTTAAAATAAATTTTAGAAACATATTTTTGTGTTTGCATTACAAGTCCAAACTTTGGGTATTAATAACTCCTTTGTGTTCCCTGCAGTTTGTGGTCATATGTTTATTTATTTTCAACGCTAAGTTACAAAACCGTTTTTAATAATTTTATCTTTAAACGTGAACTTTAACCAGTATTTCTTTCTTTCTTTCAATGTGTTTTTAATACTGACCCATTGAATTAGTTCTAAATTTTGTATGTACAAATTTGATATATATATATATATATATATGTAATGGTTGGTTAGATTGTCGAATAAAAGTCTTGTGTATTTGTAAGCTGAAACTGATCTAAGATAGTTATTTTTATTTTGTTTGTAATTTAGAATAATTTCTGTCTTGTTTTACTTTTTCAACAACATTTATTGTCACATACCTAACAATTGTATGCGAGTGCTTTTATGTTTACTTTGACTATTTTCTTTATTTAATTGGCACGTTTGTGGTATGAATTTATAGAAAAGTGCATTAAACAAATGTAATAATACCAAAGGAATATTTTCCACTCTTATTTTGTTTAATGTTAGATTGTAATAACAAGTCTTGAATTCAAATAAACTTTTCTATAACATAACATTTACTTGTTAGTGCTAAATTACATTCTGAGAAAAAAACGAACGACTCTATTGAAAATCGCATAAAATATGACCACTATTTACTTTTTTTAGAGAAGCAAAACCGTGCTGTGAATTAAAAACAAAACAAAAATGTTGACTGATAACCATAGAAACGCCACCAAGAAAAATACTTAGAAACACCTTTGAAGTTAGACTTTTAGATATAATATTAAAACGTGTCTAAATGAAGTATACGATTTATGATATTCTTATATATATATATATATATATATATATATATATATATTTGTATCGTTAT
>NW_013669489.1:22131-26381 GCF_000517525.1 Limulus polyphemus | reverse complement strand
TATATATATATATATATATATATATATATATATATATTATAATAGCTTATATTTTTGGTTATCGTTTACTTACTCATTAAATATTATTTTATTACAAGTTAAACATTTATAGTAAGTAAGATTTGTTTTTAGAACAGGTACGACGTTTCGATCATTCTCAAGTACACAAGCATGATCGAAACGTCGTACCTGTTCTAAAAACAAATTTTACTTACTGTAAAATCTGTAACTTGTAATAAAATGATTATAATAGTTTAATAACTCGAGTTGAACTTTATAACACTTGGATGTTGTTAGTACTATTGTATCAACTATTTAGAAGCCACCGAAATAATAAGGAGACAGTAACAAATAAAGTAAGAATTGTAAAAAACAACTAAATAATTTCAATTGTTCATCTTTATCGGTTTTGCCATGTTTTTTGTTTCTTCAGAAGTAGATTTTGTGGTTATCTTTAGATTGTTTGACATATTTAGCGTGTTATAAAAATCAACGTGTCTTGTTATTGATTAGGCCATAGACTATAATTCCTACACGAGTTATGGCCAAGCTGGATACGCTTACTACCCATCACAAGGATACGGTCCGTGTGTTCAGTCACCCACTTGTAGCTCTTCTCTTGGAATGACTGGGGCTCCTACTAACACATCTTACCAGATGGGGCCAACGCCTAACGTCCCAAGCAGAGGTAAGGTGGAGGTGTTATTATGATTCTGTGCATTTAATGAAATATATATACGTAGGAAATTGTTTCTAAGTCGTAACTTATCATTAGACGGTAGGTAAATGGAATAATTAAAAATACACCTGATATTATTATTTTTGCATCTTTTCTTGTCTTTTAAACAATGTTCATAATTTCTACAAAAACAAAAATAAACTTTCGATTCTTGCAGCTAGCCCTCAATTTAATCCAGAGAGCAACTTGTCCTTAAAGAACGACACAACAAATGGGACAGTGAAGAAAGGTAGGTTTTAGGTGTTAATGTTATCTATTTTACAAACTATTATATTCTCAGGATTGCACAGTCTGGTTTTATCAGTTCAGAACAAGTTCCGTTGATTTTATTTTTATTTTGACTATATTCTTTGTTTAATTGGAGCGTGTGTGTTGCTGATATAGAGGGGAAAATGCATTGAAAAATGTAACAATAATGAAAAGACATTTTCGCCCTTGCTTCGCAGACAGTTATAATAATACAACTAAGGATTTCTTGTTATTTATACTTTGTTAGGTGCAATGAAGTTTGACTACAATGTGTATTTAGCCCTTCTGAGAAGTGCTTGTTGTATAAATATCTAACCGACTACAACGTGTATTTAGCCCTTCTGAAAGTGCTTGTTGTCTAAATATCTAACCGACTACAACGTGTATTTAGCCCTTCTGATAAGTGCTTGTTGTCTAAATATCTAACCGGCTACAACGTGTATTTAGCCCTTCTGAGAAGTGCTTGTTGTCTAAATATCTAACCGACTACAATGTGTATTTACCCCTTCTGAGAAGTGCTTGTTGTCTAAATATCTAACCGACTACAACGTGTATTTAGCCCTTCTGACAAGTGCTTGTTGTCTAAATATCTAACCGACTACAATGTGTATTTAGCCCTTCTGAGAAGTGCTTGTTATCTAAATATCTAACTGACTACAACGTGTATTTAGCGCTTACGAGAAGTGCTTGTTGTCTAAATATCTAACCGACTATAATTTGTATTTAGCCCTTCTGATAAGTGCTTGTTGTCTAAATATCTAACCGACTACAATGTGTATTTAGCCCTTCTGAGAAGTGCTTGTTCTCTAAATATCTAGCCGACTACAATGTGTATTTAGCCCTTCTGAGAAGTGCTTGTTATCTAAATATCTAACCGACTACAATGTGTATTTAGCCCTTCTGATAAGTGCTTGTTATCTAAATATCTAACCGACTACAATGTGTATTTAGCCCTTCTGATAAGTGCTTGTTCTCTAAATATCTAGCCGACTACAATGTGTATTTAGCCCTTCTGAGAAGTGCTTGTTATCTAAATATCTAACCGACTGTTCAACTGGGAGAACGACTAAAAAGATAAACGGGAATATTGAATTTGTATCTTTGTCTCTAACACGTTTACTTTATTCATGAAATAACGAAAGAACAAGTAGTCGGTTAGATATTTAGATAACAAGCACTTCTCAGAAGGGCTAAATACACATTGTAGTCGGCTAGATATTTAGAGAACAAGCACTTATCAGAAGGGCTAAATACACATTGTAGTCGGTTAGATATTTAGATAACAAGCACTTATCAGAAGGGCTAAATACACATTGTACATATTTAGATAGGAATACGTGTTATAAAGGTTTTGGAAAACTAGTTATTACTTCAATATATCGATTGAGGACAAGCCTAAATTTTCTAAACCAGTCTGACCTCGTCAGATATTAATGGGATTACGGCTGAAAATATCGCAAGCAGTGACGGTACTAGAATCTGGGTTTAGATACCCGTGGTGGGCACAGCACAGATTTCGTGCTTAAGTACAAACTAATCATTATAGATAAGAACGATATATTAATTACTGTGTTCATTAGTAGTTCCTACCTATATAGGTAATTGGCTTGTATAAGATAATTAATGATAACTACTAGCGAGAAGACGTAAAAATCTGAGTTATAACAAGTTTGAACACTTGTTGTGAAGCGTCCATGTACTCAAAGTTTGCAACTTCTTGAACAGTTTGTTTGTTGTGTTAGAGCAAAGCTACTTTGGGCTATTTGCCGTGTTCACCACGGGAATCGAACCTCGGAGTTTAGCCGTATAAGTCTTTAAATTTACTACCACCCCACTGGGGGACTTGTTGAACAGAGTGTTTTGATGTGTTAGAGCAAAGCTACTTTGGGCTATTTGCCTGTGTTCACCACGGGAATCGAACCTCAGAGTTTAGCCGTATAAGTCTTTAAATTTACTACCACCCCACTGGGGGGACTTGTTGAACAGAGTGTTTTGATGCATGTTTATGTATGTGTGTCTATATATATCACATCTCAATGCACTCAGTTTGCACCTTCTTGAATAGATTATTTTGATGTATATTTATTTTTTATGTAACATTTCAGGGAGTAATAGGAGTGGTCGAGGACGTGGTAGGCGACAAAACAACCCCTCTCCAGATCCAGATAACGATTTGGAAAGGGTTTTTATTTGGAACTTGGACGAAACCATCATAATATTTCACTCCCTCTTAACCGGTTCTTACGCTGCACGTTATGGAAAGGTAAAGACAATTCCTTTTATTCTATGTAGATCATGTATGAGTCAATTTTATAGTTGGATATAACTTAACTTAGTTTTTGAAAAGGATGAAATTGAAAATACTGACCACTAACGCGAACACGAGTGTAACGGTATATGATTTGCAGAATCTGTCAGAGCAGCACGAGATGGTAGTTCTTGCTACTCTGTATCAGAGGACAAAGAGACACGAATTATCCAGTAATTTATACTCTGTATCTGGAATTCTCATAGCGATAGTAACGACTAAGTGTCATTTGAATATTTAACAAACTACAACGTAAACATTATTCGAGCTTTGAAAACCTCTGTAACTGAAAATCACCGTGACCTTATCAATGGATGCGAAGCTTATGTCGGATACGTAACTACTATTATTGTTCACTGTTGTAAAATAAAAAGGATCCTTTATCATCGTGGCTTTTGCTTGTTGCCATCTTTGTCCTAGTTTTTAAACAGCGTTCCCTTGTCCATTTTACAGACGCTTGTTGATGTGTTTCGCAGTGTTAATACTTACTTTATACAAGGGTTCTTTTGTTTCTGTCAACGTAGTTCGTTGAAGATAGGCCACAACTGTCTGGTTGTTTACTTCTAAGTGATTTCGTTTTATTGAAATCATTATTTGACGAACGTCTGTGTGTCTTCGTGTAACTGGCGAACCGCTGGACCGATTTTCTTCACACCGACATGTACCCTTAAGGTGCTCAATTGGGGGGGGGGTCACGTCGGCATTCGGATTTGTCCCGGTGGAGTGATATAGGGGTCCGAATTCCGTTCTTACGTCAGGTGGTATATATATATAAACTGACATCATTTTGAGTTGTTACACTGTGTAAGGGTACAGGTACTTATTTTCGGCAAATTTCCTAGAGAAACGAGGGTAAGGGTGAAATAAATTTCAGGATAGTTGCAAACATTGTTAAATAACAATGAATTATATTTGTAAAAAAATCGTAAAACAGAGACCACAGGTACTTATTTT
>NW_013669489.1:15240-21173 GCF_000517525.1 Limulus polyphemus | reverse complement strand
ATTATATTTGTAAAAAAATCGTAAAACAGAGACCACAGGTACTTATTTTCGGCAAATTTCCTAGAGAAACGAGGGTAAGGGTGAAATAAATTTCAGGATAGTTGCAAACATTGTTAAATAACAATGAATTATATTTGTAAAAAAATCGTAAAACAGAGACCACAGGTACTTATTTTCGGCAAATTTCCTATAGAAACGAGGGTAAGGGTGAAATAAATTTCAGGATAGTTGCAAACATTGTTAAAGAACAATGAATTATATTTGTAAAAAAATCGTAAAACAGAGACCACAGGTACTTCAATTATAGAGGTTGGAAGTGTTAAATTATATAGTTAGTTACCTTCTTGGATCATGAGGTTTGTTTCTTTGTAAATCATATTAGTTGGATCAAAGAACCCATATATATGTTAAACCAGGATCGTTCTACTTTAAAAATAAATTTCATGATATATAGTACGAATTGAATGGAAGAACGTATACGTTAAATCCTCAGCATAAAATAATGTACATTTTAAATTATTTACAATAAATCAATTACTTTAAAGAAGCTATATAAAGATGTGCCATATATGTCAAACGTAAGGAGGTCTATTTTAAACCTTGTACATTATATCTTTAAAACTGAAGAAGGAATAATTTAAATAATGTGCGATATATAGTTTATGTTGAAGATGGAACGATTTAAATAATGTGCTATATATAGTTTATGTTGAAGATGGAATGATTTAAATAATGTGCGATATATAGTTTATGTTGAAGATGGAATGATTTAAATAATGTGCGATATATAGTTTATGTTGAAGATGGAATGATTTAAATAATGTGCGATATATAGTTTATGTTGAAGATGGAATGATTTAAATAATGTGCGATATATCACAATGTCCGAAGTGAATAATGCACTTTCTAGAGAGGTTTTTCTCAAATTATGATTTAATGTAATGGTTTCAACAGTTCTGGAAGGACTGGAGAAATAGTCTTTAAAATAGATATAACTAAAACATTGTCTTTGACGGTATTTTTACAAAACGTCTCCCATATTATAGCTCTTGATACATTTAATTATATATATTTATTACATTAAAAAACAACAAATTAATTAAATAAACAAGATACTGTTAATTGCGATAACTAAGCTTTGGTCGTGATAACCTGATTTCACAAAGAAATTGAGTTTCTGTGTTTCAAAATACGTCTTTGTGACTATGTATTAGGCATTTTTAAGGTCAATTTTAATTATATTTTACGTTGTCAAATGAAACAACCCCTCGTTTAATGGCGAATCCGCCCACATGACAAATTTGTTCCTAGGTTCTCTGTTTGTCTGCTGCAGCTTGGCAGCAGTTTCACCACGCTCAGGAAAGCATTGATTGTAATTTGATCACTTCGTTCGTCTCATCTTGCCAAGAGCTTCCATCATCAAACGCAAGCACTATTCATGCACGTGTTTTAGCTCGTGCTTGCAAAGCATTCCAAAGTGGAAGAATGGATCGTATGAAGCACTTTGAGTTCAGTGTTTCTGAAGTGGTCAGGGACCATCATTTATTAATCTATATAAAAGCGAAGAGATAAACTATTGCGTTAACACCATTAGACATCGGGCACTGTTTGTGTGTGTGTGTGTGCAAAAGGTCAGTAGATAACGTTTGGATTTAAAAACACACTTGCTTACCGTAAACTGCTACAGTGATTGGTTTGTCACTTAGTAATTGATGTCATCATTAAAATAAATCATTTCCATGTTAGGATCGTGTAAAAAATTTTAAAACCTCAAATAATTTATAACAAAAATACAAGGCAATTATTTTACTGACTTTTTTTTTGTTCACTTAATATGTGAAGCAGAAATCGAGAATTGGAGAATAAAGTTAACTTTATTTTAAAATCTACAAATGATAGGATTGAAAAGTTGCCTTCCGAAATGAATAAAAAGTTTCTAGATTTTCGACAGCGATGAATGAAAATGAAACATAAAATTTCTTCACCATCGAGATAGTTACAAGAAGGCAATGCAACTTCAACACTTTACCCGATGGTGACATCTAGCAACAAAATTTATTGTTACTATCTCTCGGGTAAATGTGGAAGTTGCATGGAATGGTGACATCTAGCAACAAAAAAGATGCATTGATTTATTGTTACTATCTCCCAACACTTTACCCGTTTTGTTGCTAGATGTCACCATGGAGATAGTTACAAGAAGGCAATGCATCTTCAACACTTTATCTGTTTTGTTACTCGATCAGACTTGAATTCAAATCGTATTATCTTACTGGAGCTATTCTCTAGATTCTGACACATTAGTGAACATTATATATTATTTATAGTCCTGCTTCATCAATAATATCATATCAGACAGTATCTTCTACATCATGACAACTCAAGAGTACTACACAACATCCTGAAGTTCAACATCACACACTACAACGCGGAACTGTTTCGTTAATAGTATCATATCTGACAGGCAGTATCTTCTACATCATGATAACATGTAAATATCACTACAACTCACTACAGTGCTGCACAACATCCTGAAGTCCCGTTTTCTCCATTATGTGATACATATAACTTACTGCATTAAACCAACTTCTATATAATGATAACATGTATATATCACTACAACTCACTACAGTGCTGCACAACAAACTTACTGCATTAAACCAACTTCTATATAATGATAACATGTATATATCACTACAACTCACTACAGTGCTGCACAACAAACTTACTGCATTAAACCAACTTCTATATAATGATAACATGTATATATCACTACAACTCACTACAGTGCTGCACAACAAACTTACTGCATTAAACCAACTTCTATATAATGATAACATGTATATATCACTACAACTCACTACAGTGCTGCACAACAAACTTACTGCATTAAACCAACTTCTATATAATGATTAAATGGTGTTGTTTTAAGACAAACAATTTTGTAGATTTCAGTTGAAAAACGTGTATTGTCTAGAGCTTTATTGTAATGGGAGTGATATCGTTTAATGAAACGAGTTATTCAATTACAAAATAAAACTAAATACGCTCTAGTTTATCAAGAATTAATAGTTTATAAATATAAAAAGCTGCCAAAATTATATTTCAAAATTTTCATATATATTAATTGAAACATTATTTTGTGAGTATAAAAGATCAAAAATTGAAGAGGCCCTGTAAGCTGGATTTACTTTGGTGGAAGTTTAATATACAACAGTATAACCACATCAGAAAACATACAGAGGTCCAAGGTTCGTACCTCGATGTCGCAGAACACTATCCACACTCCCAGCTGTGGGTGAGTTACAAAGTTCAGTTATTCAGTTTAAAGCTGGACAATGCCCTTGTAGTGACGGGTGTTATTTAATGGTTGCCTTCTCTGTGGTGCACAAGATGTCGTTCACGATAAAAATGCCAATGCCATTTACAAATTCTGCCACGTTCGCTAGATGCTACCTGAAATGACTGGATAACTCTGACTACATGACCTCAGAATATTCACGGTCTCATTCATCAGGTCTGAAAACGCCACGCGACCATAGAACAGTCGGTAGAGTCGCAGAATATATCATAACAACCAACATTTTTGTCCCACGACACCAATTTCACCATTTTGAACATGTGCTACAGTGCTGCCACCTGTCAAACTTAACTGTACTGTTTTCATGCCACGAATTTATCAACTATATATTTTGTGAGATTTTTTTTTTTACTGTGATTCAATAAACTCGATTGTTCTTTATTATATATTTTTTAATTTGTGTTTCTTCACAATTGGCCTGGCATAGCTAGGTGGTTAGGGCACTCTACTCGCAATCTGTGGGTCGCGGATTCGAATCCCCGTTGTTTCTTCACAATTGGCCTGGCATAGCTAGGTGGTTAGGGCACTCTACTCGCAATCTGTGGGTCGCGGATTCGAATTCCCGTTGTTTCTTCACAATTGGCCTGACATAGCTAGGTGGTTAGGGCACTCTACTCGCAATCTGTGGGTCGCGGATTCGAATCCCCGTTGTTTCTTCACAATTGGCCTGGCATAGCTAGGTGGTTAGGGCACTCTACTCGCAATCTGTGAGTCGCGGATTCGAATTCCCGTTGTTTCTTCACAATTGGCCTGGCATAGCTAGGTGGTTAGGGCACTCTACTCGCAATCTGTGGGTCGCGGATTCGAATCCCCGTCACACCAAACATGCTCCACCTTTCAGCCGTGGAGGCGTTATAATGTGACGGTCAATCCCACTATTCGTTGGTAAAAGAGTAGCCCAAGAGTTGGCGGTGGGTGGTGATGACTAGCTGCCTTCCCTCTAGTCTTACACTGATAAATTAAGGACGGCTAGCGTAGATAGCCCTCGTATAGCTTTGCGTGAAATTCAAAACAATCAATCAATTATTCATCATCTGTTGATTTTAACAATATCTGCGATTAGAATTTGTTCATAAAATATGGATAGATCTTTTATTTTATATTTTAGCTTCATGGAATCACGACTGTAATCAGCCTGGGAACGTTATTTAACCGTCATTTGCCCAAAATAACTCGGGTGCCCTATATGTTTCAAAACATATTTGTCCGAGTTGATTTAGTCAAACCATTTCTTTCCGTGTTTTTAATTATTTGCCCGAATTTCTTCTCGTGTATTACAGTCAGTGCTCACTAGATGGCATTGGAAATCCAGATATGTAATATTTGTTTATCAAGTATATTTGTACAAACATAAGAGGTTAAAAATAATGCAGTGAAGGCAATACAGCTATTTTTCAAACGAAATTTGCTGGCGAGGACGTTGGGGGACTTACATTAAAAGGATTAACTTTACAATCCTTCATAAAGCAAACTTGACTGACGTTTAGTGTAGATCTGTACCAATAGCGACATGTACAAGTGTCTTTCATTTTCACTCGCTTATTGATATAAGTGTACGACCCTGAATGCAGGGCGGTTCCTACCAGCTGTATGGCACAGTGTCGAACGCTGACTTCATAGAGAGAAGCAGCTGTTATAGGAGGAACAATGGATGGCCACGTGTTATCCGTCTTCAAGCACTGGGAGATATTCCCTTCCCCCCTTTTCAACCCTGTAGACTGGTATGTCTGGTACAGGCCGCTGGTGGGACCATCCGTCTTGTACTTGTAGTAGTAGTAGTAGTAGCGCGACTTGCCCTTAATTAACGCCAGATTTTTCTTCATGCCCCAGCGATTTGTCCCTCGCCTTCATGTGACAGGCGTCTTTCAAGTAGTCCGAAGTAAGGTTTGCCCATCGGAAAGGCGTGCAGTACATGTAACGGTACCATCAGTGAATCAGATGATGATTTTAGAGAAATTTGTTTGTTTGTTATGGATTTCGCGCAAAGCTACACGAGTGCTGTCTGCGCTATCCATCCCTAATTTAGCAGTGTAAGACTAGAGGGAAGGCAGCTAGTCATCAGCACCCACCGCCAACTATTGGGCTACTCTTATAACGTTATAACGCCCCCACGGCTGAAAGGACGAGCATGTTTGGTGTGACGAGGATACGAACCCGCGACCCGCAGATTACGAGTCGAGCGCCCTAACTACCAGGCCATGCGTGGCTTATTTTAGAGAATAAACTGTTTTTCAGAGGGTTGATAGTTCACGTGGTATATCTGATTGAAACTTTTATGATAAATTTTAAATCAACGTTTTGGACTCAATGCAATGTACTGCCTCGTTTTACAGACTCCTATTTTAATTCAAAGGGAATTTTAGGCAGAATATGTTGTACTGGATATTAAGTTTTTATGGATTGCATCTGGCTGGACTTTCAGAGTGGGCATTTCGTTCTGTATGCTGAGGCTTTTATCAACACAGAGAGCGAAACGTCGCCCACTCCAAATGATATGCTCCATAAAAACTAACGATACTGTATGCCTTATTATTATATAACTGTGCTCCATAAAAACTAACGATACTGTATG
>NW_013669489.1:8236-14306 GCF_000517525.1 Limulus polyphemus | reverse complement strand
AGACTTAATTAAGTAACATTAAACACATGGTTATTACGGGGGAATGATACAGGTTATATTGTGTGACATGAAGGCTGTTGGATAGTACTAGACTTAATTAAGTAACATTAAACACGTGGTTATTACGGGAGAATGATACAGGTTATATTGTGTGACATGAAGGCTGTTGGATAGTACTAGACTTAATTAAGTAACATTAAACACGTGGTTATTACGGGGGAATGATACAGGTTATATTGTGTGACATGAAGGCTGTTGGATGGTACTATCCGACGATAGTACTAGACTTAATTAAGTAACATTAAACACATGGTTATTACGGGAGAATGATACAGGTTATATTATGTGACATGAAGGTGTTACTTAATTAAGTCTAGTACTATTGTCGGATAGTACCATCCAACAGCCTTCATGTCACATAATATAACCTGTATCATTCCCCCGTAATAACCATGTGTTTAATGTTACTTAATTAAGTCTAGTACTATTGTCGGATAGTACCATTCAACAGCCTTCATGTCACATAATATAACCTGTATCATTCTCCCGTAATAACCATGTGTTTAATGTTACTTAATTAAGTCTAGTACTATTGTCGGATAGTACCATCCAACAGTAATAACCATGTGTTTAAGGGGAAATGATACAGGTTATATTATGTGACATAAGTATTATATTATTACTTTTACAAGAAAACATTTTGTCTAGTGATAATATATAAATACTGTTCATATTTGTTACTGGACGATAGTATAAGTTTTATTGGGTGTTATGAAGGCTCGGAAACTTAATGTTACATCGTAGGTAATGAAAGAAAATAGTACGTTTATGTTGATTTTGTCGCACTTCAGTTTTCCATTCTTCTGTTAAAATTGTAATAAAATGGATGACGTTAATGTAATTAATGGTGAAAGAAGCCATTTTAACCATTTTCTAAAATCACTTTATAAATCACCTTGGAATGTGCCAGAATATCTGTTTGGATTTAAAATAGTTAACTATAAGTCAGAATAATGAATGGTTGATTATTCTGATTTATACATAACTATTTTATGCCCCCCAGTGGCACAGCGATATGTCTGCGGACTTACAACGCTAGAAACCGGGTTTCGATACCCGTGGTGGGCAGAGCACAGATAGCCCATTGTATAGCTTTGTGCTTAACTTCAATCAAACACACAATCAAAAAAACTATTTTATATTAATTATTTGGAAATGATATCTTAAAATATCTGATGCTCATTTATTAAACAACTGATTTTGGTTCCCAATTGCATATGAACGTATTTGGATTCAATTCTTAAATAAGCGAACTTTTTGTAACATAAATTTAGGTATTTGCTCTTTTTTAATTTTGTGTTAATTATTTATCCGTTTTGTTTTTACTATTTTTCGAATACATACTCGTATATTTTCAGAAGCCTCTAGCAGATGGCAGCAGCTACCAAATAAAGTTTTTTAATACCATAAATTATAGAACAACCACGAACTTTTTTGGCTCCAATTCTGCGCACGGAGATATTAAAACAATTCCTAAGTTATTTCTTTAAAGCATCAAGTTGCAAACTAATATATATATATATAAGCTACCAAAAGTCTTTATATTAAGTAATTATCGTTCAGAAATTAGGGATTATTTTTTTCTTGATGTTAGTAAGAAAACAATAAACTAAAACTTTAATATGACTGAACAGTATTTGTTTGTTAGAACAATATTCAGATCAATTCAACTTGTTTTTTTTTTCTTTTTCGGTCAGAATTAACGAATGTCTTCACGAGGCCGTGATTTTAGTGTGACCAGTGTTACAACTTTCTAACCTAATTAAAGCATAAATCACCTCGATAATATATATTTCTCTCACCAGGATACGCCAGCTTCCGTGTCCTTAGGCCTTCGTATGGAAGAATTGATTTTTAATTTAGCAGACACACATTTTTTCTTCAACGACTTAGAGGTGAGTAATTTCGAAAAATCTGTATTTCTGGTGCGTCATAGATAATAGTAAAAACAAATAAAACTGTACGTGTGAAAACTAAATTGAAATGTTACTAAAGAATTAAAATAACTTCGATAAATTGAAATTTTTTTTTTTTCATTTTCTTAAATAGATCTATAAATTTAATTAGTTCATGTTATATAGAGAAATCATTTGAGAAGCACTATATTTCTATAATTAAACCTAACTAATTAAAGAACACAAAATCATTATAAATTTATTCTACCTCTATAATGAATTATGTATTTTTCAATACTTTTTATAGAACAACAGGATTATAACCACATTTATCAACTGAATTAGAAAATAATTAAATATTTCTTAACTTGTTACACACCAAAACAGACGGATATAACCACATGTATAAAGAAAGTTTAAATTTAAAACCGCATGTATAAATATATCTAGAGGAGAATAATAGATTTATTAAAACTTCTTTGTATATCAAGAGCTTAATTTTAAAGCTTCTTTACCTTTGCCTACAAATATTACTATTTCTGTGAGTTTTGGTCAATACACATATAATTATCCTTATAAGTCTAGCTCTGTTATTGAATCAAAATCATTATAAATGTTAACTACTTCTTCGAAATCATATATATATATACATTGAATATTATGTTAACATGTATTAGAGAAAAATATATCAATATAAAATGGTACTAGAGTTTCTCGTTAGATGCCGCCACATACCTATTTTAGACTTTTGAGTTATTCAATTTAAAAAGTCACTTCCCTTGGATCGATCCCACCATTCACATATTCTTGGAACCTGTTTTTCATTTCAGACGTCAATGGGACTTGTGATAATGTTTAAAAATAAACCAGGTATCCACAGAGGCTCCATTTGGGTGATTCAAATAAAGAAGCTACTTTCGTGAGACGAAAACACAACTAAGATTTTAGGGAAAAAGTATAAAAATGCACATTTGATAATAAGGTAAAATGGGTCCTATTGGACCGATTAATTTTTTTTTCTATTCTGGTTGGCCCACGGGCATCCTATCTGGTCAGGGCGACTAAAGTGGATTTTTACTTACACAACATTGCATAGAATAATTGTTTTAATTCAGTTTACATATAAAATCCAATAACAGTTCTTATTACTACTAACCGTGGATAAATCGATTCAAAACATCAAAGGATGGACGAAATATGTTAATCTTGGAGTTTGTTGTAATGACAAAAAAGGAAGAAATTTAGATACAAAAGTGGACATAATACATTCCATGTTAACTTGCTAGAATACGTACTAAACTTGCAGGGATGGAATTTAAATAGAATTTTCATGGTGCTCCTCGGCTGGACCTGTTCTAGCATTAGCATGCCCAGACTGTAAATTCGAGGATTCATGGTTCGCGTTTCGGTGTTGCATTATTGACCTAACCATATAGTCCCTTAGCATTTATTAACATAACCACGTAGTTTCTTAACGTTATTAATATATCCACCTGGATCATAACCACCTAACTCCTTAACGTTATCAATATAACCACCTAGATCATAACCACCTAACTCCTTAACGTTATTAATATAACCACCTGGATCGTAACCACCTAACTCCTTAACATTATTAATATAACCACCTGGATCATAACCACCTAACTCCTTAACGTTATTAACATAACCACCTGGATCGTAACCACCTAACTCCTTAACGTTATTAATATAACCACCTGGATCATAACCACCTAACTCCTTAACGTTATCAATATAACCACCTAGATCATAACCACCTAACTCCTTAACGTTATTAATATAACCACCTGGATCATAACCACCTAACTCCTTAACGATATCAATATAACCACCTAACTCCTTAACGTTATTAATATAACCACCTGGATCGTAATCACCTAATTCCTTAACATTATTAATATAAACACCTGGATCATAACCACCTAACTCCTTAACATTATTAATATAACCACCTGGATCCTTAACATTATTAAAATAACCACCTGGATCATAACCACTTAACTCCTCAACATTATAAATATAACCACCTGGATCATAACCACCTAACTCCTTAACATTATTCAAAAAATAAAAAAACGTTTGATTTCTTGGCGTTGTTAACATAACCTTGTGGCTCCTTTGCATTATCAGTGTACCAATACCCACTTAGCTCTTTGTTAGTAAGATAATCCCTAGCAGTCGTATTTTCCACTTGCCAAACAATGTTACTTGACCAAGAACAGAAATAGAACAGGTTTCAATATGCCCTTGTATACATGTACCTTTTCACTGTTATGTGGACAACACGCGTCGCTGAAAGTTCTTATAATAACTCGATAAAACCTCAGAGCTTCAAACAGGTGAACCTGTCTTCATCAGAAGCATATTTATCATTCTAACGATAACAAGTCCGCTAGGGTCCGACCTTTTTTTTTATGTGATATACAAACATTTTTGATCACAGTAATATCGGGAATATATGCACATAAATAAGGGGAAAAAGTACTCTCACAAAGAAAAAAAAACAACCAAGTTTCTAACGAAACATCTCTATCGTTGTTTGAGCTTGGTATACTTCAACTAGCTTCTATTACTGTACTTGATACTTCCATGGAGCTACAATAGCAAGAACTAAATGATGACACGTTTTTATGTATCCAAAAACGCGCACGATGTCATGACCATTGCGTATATGACGTCACGCTACCTTCCCCCTAGTCAATCACTTCTTAACTAGCGGATGGCTAGCGCAGATAGCCTTCGAGAAATTTCGCGAAAATTTCAAACAAAAACAGCCAACATTCTTAGTATTTTAATGGTAAAAAATGTGCTGGACCATCTCTTTCCAAGTTTTGGAGTTTACCAATGAAAAAAAAAACCATTCTCCAGTTACCTGTTTCTGTAAATATATTAATGGTAAATGCAAACAATATCATTGATTAAGCATTTCGTGTTTTCAGTACAAGTGTTTGGAACAAAAGCTATGAAGGGCTGGATGAAAAAAAGGAACCAAATAAGATAGGGATAGAAATGGCCATATCACTCGATCCGGCTAATGATCACACAGAAAACTAAGCCGTATCGACTGTACGTGTAGAATAAAATCCCTACATTCCCTACTTTCTCTATCGAAAGCTTGGTATTTGAATAGAATCTCAGCTTTCATCATTTTCTTTAGTTAACTTTAGAATACTACTTTTATGACTATTTTACAATAGAGTAATATTTTACTATTGGAAATTCTGGTTCTATTTGTTTTTCCATTGAGGAAGCCAGTAATGATAGTGATTTTATTCTCCGTGTAAAGTCGAGACGACTTAATATGCTATGTGATCATTAGCCGGATCAAGTGATATGTCTACTTCCATCCCAATCTTGTTTGGAAGTATATTGTTATTTATTTAGCGATAATTTGTTCTTTGGTTACTTTTTTTTATAAGATAGCGTACATGGGTTACTAGGTTATAGAGTGTATTCTAAAGCTATATAAATTTTACATATAATAATAATAATGAAATAGGTAGTCAAAGATCGTGAAGACTGTTTTGTTCTATCAAATGATGAGAGAACTATAGTTACTACAAGAACTATGTAGGCGCTAGGCCTGTTGAAGAAAGATGACGATGAACGAACATTAGAAATCTCGGTTTTGGCAATTCGCCGGTTTTCGACTTTGGGACGCATAGACTTTAGAAACAAACTGTACTTCTTTGTAAATAAAGAAACCTGTGCAGTTTAAATACCGAAAAAAATGGTATTTCGCTTTTAACGCAGCTGGTTCTCTCCTATAGATGCTAAACCTTAAATGCTGCTAAACCTAACTTTGACTCGTAATGGCGGATTTTGTGGTGCAAGTCTTTAGAGTTCTTCGCTTAAAACGTGAAATTGTAATTTTTTTTATTGTGGAACGTTGATGTCTTTCAAAAATAAGAGACAACTTTACTGACTGACTGATTATATCTGAAGTACAAAGGTACAAGGTACTTATTAGGTCTTTTTATTTTTAGACGCAAATGATGCTACAATATTATAACTATTCTATCATATTGTTACGTCTCCGTTTGTTAATTGATTTTCCGTAAATTCGTTCCCACGAAAGTTTAGCGACACAAGTC
>NW_013669489.1:4701-7343 GCF_000517525.1 Limulus polyphemus | reverse complement strand
TGGGACGGGGATTCGAACCCGCGACCCTCAGATTGCGAGTCGAGCGCCCCAACCACCTGGCCATGCCGGACGTTTCTCTTGAAGTGACACCCGATTTACACCAGTATGGTCTACCTATAACTAGTGTGAGAAAAAGTGTAAAAACTGCCTAAGATCTACCAGCACTGTATGTTTATTTGATTGAAGTGAGAAGTTTATCTCATTTTTATTTAATTTCTACCATTAGGCCTATCGGAACTATTTACATGATTATATAAATATAAGTTATATATACAAATGTTTTGTTATTAGCACGGTTAATGGGGAAATATTAAAATCTGCCTGTTTTACACGCAAACAGAACGAAGGTTCTGAGAGTCTTCTTTATTGGAATTTTCTCAAGGAAAGTTGGTTATTGTCATCTGATCTATAAGGCCCACCGAATAACCACAAGCTTACACCACTGAAGAAGAACGTCGGTGTCATTATGACGGTGTTATGCAAAGCCTCTGCTACTGAAATTTTTCTTAGAAAAACGAATATACTGAGTGACAGGAATACGTACACTATATACATAATCTTTTATAAAGCACAAACATGTCGTGACTGGCGTCATCAACAATGATTGCGTCAGTGATATTAGTGTTGTTGCAATAGAACGCAGACTAAGAGGTCAAAGGCTTTCGCGAACACACGTGATGCCTTCCACCTGCTGAGCCAGTGTTGAACCGGTCAACATTTTTCTTTTTACAGTCCGGAAATGGGCTCGGCCAAGTATTTTGACACTTACGAAGAAGGATGTTGAAATGATAAAAAAGAGAAACTGCTTGCCTCCTGTGAAGATCACAACATCCATATCCAACTTGGAGTTGAGAAGGTTGCTAGCACCTGCATCATTTCTTGTTTTTATCAGCGCTGTCAGTTTTCCGAATTTCGCCCTTACCGCTATTTTACAGTCGACCAAAGAGCATTTCGAACGAATGCCTAGGAAAGTCAGACCAAAGAGAAAAACTCTCCCAAGCATATTCTTCAGACTCCACGCTGGCTTCTGACTCAAATTTAATATCAACATCAGAAGATATGGAACCGGTTGCCGTTTGTTGTGTGTGTGTGTGTGTGTGTATGTCAGTCTGCTTATATTTACTACTAAAATAGGTGTTACTTTTGGCAATTCTTGAATTGCAGAAACCTCCTCCCTCGTTACTCCCCTCCCCCCATCCAAGACACACACACGAGCATCAGAATCATAACAAATGATTTGTTTTTAATTCTTGGAATCACCTTCATATCAACAACGATTTGAAAAATTTATGTTTGTTAACCATCTGATTAAAACATGGGCGACATGTCTCATGCCCCCCTCCTCCTACACCCACGCTCAGTTTGTTCAGCTATTGTAGTACCACTTCATGTTTGTGTGTTAAATTTCATTACCATGGCCCGTTCACATTCCCATACTGCATCATTAAGCACCAAGTATTCGCCAGAAAAACAACACCTGGTGTGCCTCTTCTGTAAAATAGTAAAAAATTACTGGATTAATTTCTCATTGTAACCTTTTTTTTTTAGATAGTCTGATCCCTAACTATCGATAATCCAAAGAAATAAAAAATCGCGCTTTCTTACAGCACAAGTGTCTTTTCAAATAACTAATTATTATAAAATAACGCTAGAGCCCAGCAATTCGAGAGGATTGAATGAGTAGATCATTGTGGGATGCAAAACAAGATCTAAAGAAGACATTACGTAGAATATATCGTGATGATATCTTAAATACTGTTTGTCTTTTGCGAATTAAGTTACACCATGGGCGTATTGGGAATCATTAGGTTCATTCAGGAGAACTTCAACATCGTACAGGGTGTTTACAAATCTGCCAGAGAAGGTGTACCATTACAAATCCGACATAGAAGGTGTTCCACTACGAATCTGTCACAGAAGGTGTTCCACTACAAATCTGTCAGAGAAGGTGTTCCACTACAAATCTGTCACAGAAGATGTTCCACTACGAATCTGTCACAGAAGGTGTTCCATATGATTTCCAACATTCTCAATCAACATATCAAGTCCATTCCTAAGAGAAGCTACTGTAAGAATAATCTTTTCATGACAGTGGTCATTGATCCTTGCAATATCTTGCACAATGATGTACATTGTTTTTTTGTTTTTTTTAAACCACCAGTATCATATTGTTGAAATAGAGAGAGAATAATAATAATAAAAGATATTAGTTTGTGAGAAAATGAATAAAAACACCACTTTCTTCTTCAGGGGCAAGTTTGGGAGAAAAATCAGGTACGAAGTAAAGTATGGCTTTGAAATTCCCAATGTTTCGTTTACAATTGGTACTCGTTAGCGCTTGTGTATGGAATTGACATAATGTTGACTGTTTTTCAATACGTATTCAATTCTGTATGTAATAACTAATGCTACTAAATTACTTCGTTATATATTTCAAGAAATGGGAATATGAATTTAACGTCAGAATTACTCATCTTAACTTGTGTCCTTCCGAAATAATAATTACTCATCTTTACTTGTGTCCTTCCGAAATCAGAATTACTCATCTTTACTTGTGTCCTTCCGAAATCAGAATTACTCATCTTTACTTGTGTCCTTCCGAAATCAGAATTACTCATCTTTACTTGTGTCCTTCCGAAATC